>NC_086368.1:30669715-30697215 GCF_036324505.1 Eleginops maclovinus
AGTGCTGATTTAAGGGCTGGTTATATTATATTTTATTAGGTACTTTATTTGCAGTATTTGTATTTTATTTGTATTTACTCGCACATCTCACATATTCTCCTGCTCTAATTTATTTCTATTGTTATTTCTTTCAGTATTTTTGTTGGTTTTATGTCCTATATATATTCATGTTGCATTGTTGGAGGAGCATTTTCCACACTGATAATGACGCCTTGAATCTGAAGGTATGAAATAAATGTGGTGGATTTAAAGGTCACCATTTACTTCTCATATGTAGTGGAGTAGAAGTACTCAAGTTAAGTACAAGTACCTCAGATGTGTACTTAAGTACTTGAGTAAATATACTTGGTTACTTTAAACCTCCGGTAATAGAGGGCAGGAGGCCGGCAGGGGGCCGGCAGGGGGCAGTGATACTACCGCTGCAAACAGAAGCAGCAGAAGAAGAGTCCCTCACTTCCTGTTTCCCTCTCCACACGTGTGTTTGTGTGGCGAGAACCTCAGGAACCTCTACAGAACCTTAGCCCGTTACAGAACCAGAACCCGGTCCTCAACCATGCTGCAGGACCTGGGTCTCATCGGGACCCTCCGGGACGAGGACCTGAGCCCAGAGGAGCCCGACACCGAGTCCGAGCCGGAGGTGAGTCAGAGCGGCCTGAAGAGGGGCCAGAGCCGCAGGAGGGGGACCGGGGACCGGCTGGAACACAGCAGCGTATCCGCTGTTGGATCCAGAGGGCTCCTAACCATCATGGTCCTCCACAGACCCGCTGATGGTACTGGACTACTCACCGGGCCGGGTTCAGGTTTCAGATACAGATTATTAGATCTCTCATTGCCCAAAGTATTAAATAGTTCTGAGGATAACCTCCCCACAAACTGGGGGACCCCCCTCCGGGTAGAAGCGTCCAGGAGCTGTACTGTAATATTGTTGTTCCCATGATGGCAAACATAACAATACTCTGCCTCTGATTGGCTGTGGGGGAAAGACCCGCCCTCCTCTGCCTCTGATTGGCTGTGTATGTTTTACAACATATAACTTAAAGAGTATAAACTATAATATATATTAAAAATACAACATATGAACTGTGTGTGTGTGTGTGTGTGTGTGTGTGTGTGTGTGTGTGTGTGTGTGTGTGTGTGTGTGTGTCAGGATGAGCCGATCATCCTCAACAGGAAGAAGAAGTTGGGCCGCCGCGGGGTGAAAGACTTCAACACAGACTTTGAGTTCGGAGAGCGAGACCTGAATGACGATGACAGCTGGGTGATGGCCGACGTCATGAAGCAGATCAAGATCAAGGTAGAACCCAGCAGAACCACACCCCATCTGTTTATCGAACCCAGCAGAACCACACCCCATCTGTTTATCGAACCCAGCAGAACCACACCCCATCTGTTTATCGAACCCAGCAGAACACACCCCATCTGTTTATCGAACCCAGCAGAACCACACCCCATCTGTTTATAGAACCCAGCAGAACCACACCCCATCTGATTATAGAACCCAGCAGAACCACACCCCATCTGTTTATCGAACCCAGCAGAACCACACCCCATCTGTTTATCGAACCCTGTTAATGCTTTATAAAGAACAAGGTGGATCTCTGTTTGCAGCGGAACATGTTCTCCTCTCTAAAGAAGCAGCTAGGTGTTTCTTGGTAAACGTTCTCCGGCAGCGTTCTGGTCCTTGACGTCTCTCGGTCTAACTGTGTTCCGTGTTTTCAGAGAACCGCGACCACTCTGGACCAGAAAATAGACAAAATCAGGAAGAAGAGGAAAGCTGAGGTGAGGTCGCTGTCCATCGCACTTCCTGCCTGATCAGGTTCCACTCCTTTGCTTGAAGTCTAAAGTCTGTTTTGATCCACAGGAGAAATCATCTGAGGGTGACGGTACCGAGGGTTCTGCAGAGAAGAACCAGGAGGAGAGAGCAGACGAGGAGGAAGAGGAGGATGTGAAGCCTGCTGCCGGAGAGGAGGAAGAGGAGGACGATGTCGAGGACGAGGAGGATGAGTTTGATTCGAGTGATGAGCAGATTCTGACCCAATCAGGTGAGTGAGGCAGAAGAGGAAGTGGACTGACCTGTTTGATGTTCTTCAGTGTTTCATTTAATGTCCACTTCCTGTTTCCTGTCAGACACCCTGAGAGACAAAGAGCGCCGGGGGAGGAAGAGGAAGATAGAAGAGGGGGTGAGTCGGGCGGAGAGGCGATAGGGGCGGGGTCGTGAGGTGGGTTTTCTACGTGGTCACCATGGTAACGGTTGTTTGTTTTCAGGCTCCGCAGTCGTACTCGGGAGACGCGTCGCAGTTCGACGATCAGTTGACCTTCGAAGACATGAACCTATCCCGACCGATCCTGAAGGTGACCTCACACGTGCACTTTATTCAGGAACAGCTCTTCACTTAAGCATGAAATCCTGGGAATCTGAGAGTTACGAGTCACACCTGAATGCACCATGCAGTCCTAGTGACCCCCCCCTTGTCCCTGCAGGCCATCACTGCTCTGGGGTTCAAGGTGCCGACTCCCATCCAGCAGGCCTGCGTCCCAGTGGGACTGCTGGGCCGCGACCTGTGCGCCTGTGCTGCTACTGGGACAGGTAACAGAGAATTCTATTATTACAGAGAGACCCTGAACACATCTCAAGGACAAACCAGAGACCTCCTTTCCTCCGGTCCCTCGGGGCGACTCGATGCGTTCTGTTTTTAACGTCTGTGACTCTGAGTGTCCTGCATGCTGCAGGTGTTCTCTTGCTCTTGTCTCTCACCCGTCTCCTACTTGTCTCTCATCTGTCTCCCACTTGTCTCTCAACTGTCTCCCACCTGTCTCCCACCTGTTTCCCACTTGTCTCTCATCTGTCTCCCACTTGTCTCTCAACTGTCTCCCACTTGTCTCTCATCTGTCTCCCACCTGTCTCCCACCTGTCTCTCACCTGTCTCCCACCTGTCTCTCACCTGTCTCTCACCTGTCTCCCACTTGTCTCTCATCTGTCTCTCACTTGTATCTGATCTGTCTCCCACTTGTCTCCCACCTGTCTCTCACCTGTCTCCCACCTGTCTCTCAGCTGTCTCCCACCTGTCTCTCAGCTGTCTCCCACTTGTCTCTCAGCTGTCTCCCACCTGTCTCTCACCTGTCTCCCACTTGTCTCTCACCTGTCTCCCGCCTGTCTCTCAGCTGTCTCCTACTTGTCTCTCACCTGTCTCTCACCTGTCTCTCATCTGTCTCCCACTTGTCTCCCACCTGTCTCTCAGCTGTCTCCCACCTGTCTCTCAGCTGTCTCCCACCTGTCTCTCAGCTGTCTCCCACTTGTCTCTCAGCTGTCTCCCACCTGTCTCTCACCTGTCTCTCACCTGTCTCCCACTTGTCTCTCACCTGTCTCCCGCCTGTCTCTCACCTGTCTCCTACTTGTCTATCACCTGTCTCTCAGCTGTCTCCCACCTGTCTCCCACCTGTCTCCCACCTGTCTCTCACCTGTCTCCCACCTGTCTCCCACTTGTCTCCCACCTGTCTCTCAACTGTCTCCTACTTGTCTCTCACCTGTCTCTCACCTGTCTCCTACTTGTCTCTCACCTGTCTCTCACCTGTCTCTCACCTGTCTCTCACCTGTCTCCCACCTGTCTCTCAGCTGTCTCCCACCTGTCTCTCAGCTGTCTCCCACTTGTCTCTCAGCTGTCTCCCACCTGTCTCTCACCTGTCTCTCACCTGTCTCCCACTTGTCTCTCACCTGTCTCCCGCCTGTCTCTCACCTGTCTCTCACCTGTCTCTCACCTGTCTCCCACTTGTCTCTCACCTGTCTCCCGCCTGTCTCCCACCTGTCTCCCACCTGTCTCCCACTTGTCTCTCAGCTGTCTCCCACCTGTCTCCTACTTGTCTCTCACCTGTCTCTCACCTGTCTCCCACCTGTCTCTCACCTGTCTCCTACTTGTCTCTCACCTGTCTCCCACTTGTCTCTCACCTGTCTCCCGCCTGTCTCTCACCTGTCTCCTACTTGTCTCTCACCTGTCTCTCACCTGTCTCTCTGGACGCTGTGCACGGAGCTGCTGTGATGGTCACGTCAGTAATAACCCCGAGCACCATGCTGTGGCTCTCTCTGCAGGGAAGACGGCTGCCTTCGTCTTGCCGGTGTTGGAGCGCTTGATTTATAAGCCCAGGACGTCCCAGGTGACCCGGGTCTTGGTTCTGGTTCCTACCAGAGAGTTGGGGATCCAGGTTCACTCTGTGGCCCGGCAGCTGGCCCAGTTCAGCTCCATCACCACCTGCCTGGCTGTCGGTGCGTTTACTCTTACTCATTTTATCCTCAGACCTTGAGTTTGCTGCCAGGCGGTTTGTGACCAGGTGAGTTCTGCTGTGTGCAGGTGGGCTGGACCTGAAGTCTCAGGAGGCTGCGCTGAGGGCGGGGCCAGATATTCTGATAGCTACACCTGGGCGTCTGATCGACCATCTTCACAACACACCCACCTTTGAGCTTACTCACATCGAGATCCTGATCCTGGATGAGGCTGACAGGTAAGCGCCTCCCACCTTAAAGCTCCTCCTCCACCTGTGAAGCGTGGAACTCACCTGTGGGCTCTCCGGTTCCTCAGAATGCTGGACGAGTACTTCGAGGAGCAGATGAAGGAAATCATCCGACTGTGTGCCTACAACCGACAGACCATGCTGTTCTCCGCCACCATGACCGAGGAGGTGAGTCCTGTGACCCGTGAGTCCTGTGACCCGTGAGTCATGTGACCTGTGAGTCATGTGACCCGTGTCTGCAGGTGTGTCTGAGTCATGTGACCTCTGTTTCCAGGTGAAAGAACTGGCGGCGGTCTCGTTGAAGCAGCCAATCAGGATCTTCGTTAACAGCAACACTGACGTCGCTCCGTTTCTCCGACAAGAGTTCGTCCGAATCCGACAAAACCGAGAGGGAGACAGAGAGGCCGTGGTGGCTGGTAGGTTCTGATGACACTGTAGTACTGACCCTGTACCTGAGGACTCGTACCTGAGGACTGACCTGAGCTGTGCGTTTTGCAGCCCTGCTGACCCGGACCTTCCAGGACCACGTGATGTGTTTCACGCAGACGAGGAAGCAGGCGCACCGACTGCACATCCTGCTGGGGCTGATGGGCCTGAAGGTCGGAGAACTGCACGGAGAACTGAGCCAGAGCCAGAGACTGGAGAACCTCAGGTACCATCACCTCACCTGATGCTGACTCTGAGGTCCCTGGGGATGACTTACCGTCCTGTTACTTACCTGTGGATTATTACCTGTGGATTATTACCTGTGGATTAGTTACCGCCACCATAGAGGTCGTATTTTAGGTTTGTCGGCAGGATTACACAAGATGTACCATCCTGTTTTGCACGAGTCTTTAACCCGTTAGTCGTCTGGCTTGAGGTGTGTAACTGTGTGTTGGTTCTCTGGTTCTCCAGGCGGTTTAAAGACGATCAGATTGACATCTTGGTGGCGACAGATGTAGCAGCCCGCGGTCTGGACATCGATGGAGTGAAAACGGTGAGTCACTTCCTTTCCTACTTTCTGTACGGTAAAGTCACCCAGAGCTGCAGCTGAGTCTGTTTTTGAACTGTTGTCCCCATAGATAGATAGATAGATAGAGTCGGAGGATGAAACCTACTGACTGAGCCACTGCTGGACATAAGCTATAATGCTAATTAATGCAACGTTATGCTAACTGTGCTAACTGCCCAACATCTGCAGGTCCGTCTCTGAGCTGGAGACCTTACTGCACATTTGTATCATAACACTCTGGGGTCTGAACACGTCCGATCCACAGTCCTGGATCCAGACTAGAGGGGAAGCTTTGTCTTTAACCTTGACGCATAAGAACAATGCCCCTGTCTCCCTCTCTGTCCTGTCTGTCTCTCAGGTGATAAACTTCACCATGCCGTCCACAGTGAAGCACTACGTCCATCGTGTGGGACGGACGGCCAGAGCCGGGCGCTCCGGACGCTCCGTGTCTCTGGTGGGGGAGTCCGAGAGGAGGATCCTGAAGGAGGTCGTCAAGTCCGCCAAGAACAGCGTGAAGGCCCGGGTCCTGCCGACAGGTACACCCACCTGAGAGACAGACGGGTGTGGGGGGAGACAGACGGGAAGAGAAAGTGGGGAGAGACAGACGCATGGGGTGGTGAGCCACAGACAGGTTGTTAAGTGTCTCTCTGTCTCTCTGAGCCACAGACAGGTTGTTAAGTGTCTCTCTCTCTCTCTGAGCCACAGACAGGTTGTTAAGTGTCTCTCTCTCTCTCTGTCTCTCTCTCTCTCTGAGCCACAGACAGGTTGTTAAGTGTCTCCCTCTGTCTCTCTCTCTATCTGAGCCACAGACAGGTTGTTAAGTGTCTCTCTCTTTCTGAGCCACAGACAGGTTAAGTGTGTGTGTCTCTCTCTCTCTCTCTGTCTCTCTCTCTGTCTGAGCCACAGACAGGTTGTTAAGTGTCTCTCTCTTTCTGAGCCACAGACAGGTTGTTAAGTGTCTCTCTCTCTCTGAGCCACAGACAGGTTGTTAAGTGTCTCTCGCTCTCTCTGAGCCATAGACAGGTTAAGTGTCTCTCTCTGTGAGCCACAGACAGGTTGTTAAGTGTCTCTCTCTCTCTGTGTGTCAGACGTCATCCTGAAGTTCAGAGACGTGATCACTAAGCTGGAGAAGGACGTGGAGGCGGTGGTGAGGCTGGAGAGAGAGGAGCGGGAGTTCGCTGCATCTGAGGCCAAGGTAAGCAGTAACCAGTAACCAGTAACCAGTAACCAGTAACCAGTAACCAGTAACCAGTGAGCCTCCCTTCTGCCTGTGGCACGGAGCGTCTCTATATTGATGATGAGTGTTCTTGTACTTCCTGTAGCTGAGCGTGGCTCAGAAGCGTCTGGAAGGCTCTTCCACCGCCGACTCTCAGAGGGTCTGGTTCCAGACTCAGCAGGAGAGGAAACAGAGCCGGGGTGAGTACAAATACACACTACTGCCCTCTCACCTCATCCTCAGCAGTACTCTGTAGTATTACTCTAATGTGTTTAACCTCCCCCCCCAGTGTCGAAGGCTCTGCAGGAGTTCGATCTGGCTCTGAGGGGGAAGAAGAAGAGACAGAAGTTCCTGCAGGAAGGCAAGAGGAAGGATCCCACGGTGAGACGGAGTGAACCATATGTAGTTTCAGACGGACCAGAAGTCTGATTGTATTTGTAATGAGATGACTGATGTCTGACGTCCGGTGCTCAGGCGGAGGAACGCGCTCAGTTCGAGATCCTGAAGGCTCAGATGTTCGCTGAGCGAGCGGCGAAGAGAGACCGGAGGCCGAAGAGAGCGAGGGCGATGGCGGAGGAGGAGGCGGCGCCGAGGAAAGGTCCGATTACTGCATCAGTACTCAGAAGTACTCAGATATACTGCATCAGTACTCAGAAGTACTCAGATATACTGCATCAGTGCACAGATATACTGCATCAGTTCGAAGATATACTGCATCAGTTCGAAGATATACTGCATCAGTACACAGATATACTGCATCAGTGCACAGATATACTGCATCAGTTCGAAGATATACTGCATCAGTATACAGATATACTGCATCAGTACACAGATATACTGCATCAGTACACAGATATACTGCATCAGTACACAGATATACTGCATCAGTACTCAGTCAGAAGTACTCGGATACACTGCATCAGTACACAGATGTACTGCATCAGTACACAGATGTACTGCATCAGTACACAGATATACTGCATCAGTGCACAGATATACTGCATCAGTACTCAGTCAGAAGTACTCGGATACACTGCATCAGTACACAGATGTACTGCATCAGTACACAGATGTACTGCATCAGTACTCAGAAGTACTCAGATATACTGCATCAGTACACAGATATACTGCATTAGTACTCAGATATTCTGCATCAGTACTCAGATATACTGCATCAGTACACAGATGTACTGCATTAGTACTCAGATATTCTGCATCAGTACTCAGATATACTGCATCAGTACTCAGATATACTGCATCAGTACACAGATGTACTCAGATATACTACATGTACACAGATGTACTCGGATATACTGCATCAGTACACGGAAGTACTGCATCAGTACACAGATATACTGCATCAGTACACAGATGTACTCAGATATACTACATGTACACAGATGTACTCGGATATACTGCATCAGTACACGGAAGTACTGCATCAGTACACAGAAGTACTGCATCAGTACTCAGAAGTACACATGAGTTCTGATCGATGTTTAACTGTCCCTGCAGCAACCAATCAGAAAGGAGGAAAAGGAGGGAAGCAGTCTGTGTTCGACAAAGAGCTGACCAACACCAGCAGCAAGGCTCTGAAGCACTACAGAGCAGGGTGAGACACCTGTCTGTCTGTCTGTCTATTTGTTTACCTGTCTGTTAACCTGTCTCACTTGTCTGTTTACCTGCTTTTTTTACAGACCGTCCTTCGAGGACAGGAAACGCCTGGGTTTGGACAAGAAGCGTCCGGGGGGCTCCAGGTGAGTGTCTCTCTCTCTCTCTCTCCCTCTGTCTGTCTCTGTCTCTCTCTCTCCATCTCAACAGAAACAAAGATGGCTGACGCTCTGTTCTGTCCCTCAGGTTCAACAACAAGAAGAAGAAGTGATAAGAGCCAAGATGGCCGTCTGCATCAGCAGTCTCCACGTTGTCTCTGTGTTCACTGTGTATATCTTTCCCTTTGTTTTGTTCATCAAAGATCTTTTAAATAAAGTTGCCGCATAAAACCACGTCTCTGGTTCCTTCTGTGGTCTCACTAAAGAGACATGAAAAGGACACAGCATGTTATTAAAGAAAGTTTTGTTAACGTGAGATGAACACAGCTCTGCAGACGGGGTCTGTTGTGGGTAAAGGTTTTTAATTAATACTGAAATACAATCAAACAGGCAAAGTTCTGTACAGTAAAGGAAACAAGAACAGGCTCTGGTTTTTCTCCAAAATACATTCAAGAAGATTTCCGATAACACATCAACATAAATAACAAAGTGTTTCATGTTCGCAGACAGCAGGTCAGATAATTCAATATATTACACTCTTTACAAAACAAACACGTCTTATTTCTTAACTCGATGGTTCGGGCGGTAAAAGGGACTCTTAGTTTGGTAGGTTTGTTTTATTTTTGTGACCTGAAGAGAGGATTTAACTTCAGTGTTTAGGTGTTTACATTCCTGTCGCCAGGTAGCTATCTACTCACCTGGATTCATAATGAATTGTACTTAGCATTAGCGCTAGTTAGCACTGACTGCCCTTTGCTCTTTGGGTAAATGAAGAAGTTGGTTTTAATGTTTGACCTGGGTTTGAGGCGTTGTGTTTCTTGTTTTTAAGGGACGGGTGCAGATGCAGCTCTAGCTAGCTATATGCTAACCGCTTAAAAGAGATAAAGTGGTTGGGAGTGAAAACTTGTATGATAACTGTTAGCTGTCAGTATAGACAGTTGTGCATTAAAAAGATAAACTTAACTGGATTGTGGAAACAAAATACCAGAGTGCTGACTCATTAAGTGAAATAATCCCACCTGAGATCTGTCAAAGTGTGTGTAGTTACAGCCCTCGGCCTCTAGAGGGCAGAACGAAGCACAACACGTAACGGTGAGTTTAACGTCAGCCGCAGAGAGCTCTGGGTTCTGATGAAGGTCTGTGTAAACCTCTGAAAATAATTAATCTGTTGGTGAGTTGCAGAGAGGTGGAATCAAGAAACCAATCAGGTGTGAGCATGTTGCAGCAGTGAACCAATCAGGTGTGAGCATGTTGCAGCAGTGAACCAATAAGGTGTGAAGTGACCAAGAACAGATCCAATCAGTGATAATGAGAACAAACATTGGCTGCACAGGCTAAACCATTCACATGAATAAATCATACATCCCATGATGCTTCAGTCAGAGTTCCCATGATGCTTCAGTCAGAGTTCCCATGATGCTTCAGTCAGAGTTCCCATGATGCTTCAGTCAGAGTTCCATGATGCTTCACGCTTCCAGCTGGTGTTGAAAGTCTTCACAGATTTGATTCATATTTGGGTTCTAAGTTAAGTGTTCTACTTGGTTCCGGTCCAGGCTGGGTCTGAGTGTGGCGAGGGAGCACAGAGTTCCGAGTCCGAGTCCGACTCCCCTTGAGCGATGGAGGGCCGGACGCCTCCCTGCTGGTCTGCCGGGCTGGTGGTGGAGTAGAAGTCGTTGTTGAGAAAGTCCAGCTTCTCACTGGACGGGGGAACGGAGAACCGGCTGCAGGAGCGCCTCAGCTCCCCATCCGGCTTCACCTCCTCGGCCCCCCCTCTCTCACCGGTGCTGTGCCGGTGCGACCGGTTCCCGCCGTGCCTCTCCCCGGGCGGAGGAGGCGGGAGTCGCACCAGTGACCCGTCTCCCACTGGAGTGGGTGGGGCCTGCTGGGGGAGCTGGGAGCTGATTGGCTGCCAGGAGGTGGAGGGTGGGCAGGTGGGGAGGGTGGAGTTCCTGTGACCAGTGGAGCTGCAGGAGCGGACCATCTTCATCCCGACACGACTCCTCTCCGTCAGGTCGGCAGGCATTACCCTGCACAACAAGTAAACAAACAACTGGTTAAAAAACATGTAAACAATTAAGTAAAACGAAAGTAAACAACGAGTACACAACAAAACTAAACCATAATGGGATGATAGGAACTCACTGGCTCTTCTCTAATTGGTCCACTGGACTCTGGTAGGGCGGGGCCGGCTCCTTGGATCCAAAGTAGGCGTCGGTCTCAGCCTGAGGGATTCCCATTCGCCGGATGTAGATGTTGACCAGGAAGTCCAGCTTCCTCTCCATGGACAGGACCTGAGGGACCGGAGTGGAAGACCAATCAGATTTAAGCTGACGCTGCAGAAAAGTGCTCAAAGGGTTTCATTGGTTACCTGCTTCTCCACCTTCCCCAGCCGTCCCATCATGCTCGGGTCCTCAGGAGTCTCCTCATTGGCGGGTTTGGGACGGTCCTTGTCTGCTATTGGTGTTCCTCTGCCGACTATCTGGTCCACCCTGCCAATCAGAAGACAGAACACATCCTCAATGAATTACAGCTTTGGGCCTTTTCACGTTGTTTGGGATGTTTTTGGTTCCAGGTGTTCATAGTCTTCTAACTACGGAGGCCGGCAGGTGCCAACATGTGACAACGGTCGAGATCTCCAGCAACTGGACAACACATCCATCATTTAGAAAACATTCAGCCACTTGAAGAAAAATGAGCAAAATACAAATACAAAACGCTGCATGAAGCTGGGCTCTTGGCATAGGTCGGAGGTCTGAGGTCGTACCTTGCCTGGAGGTTCTTGATGCGGGCGAGCATGTCCAGGTGTCCGGCTGAATACTGCTCGATCACGTCCATCACATCGTACGGACGGAGACTCTCCTTAAACTTCCTCTTAGACACCATGAAACGCATTATACTGGGAGAGAGGAAACAGGAAGTCAGGAGGCGGAGGTTCAGGGCTAACACTAGAAGGTGGGGTTGCAGCGCTGCAGACCACTGATTGGTCAGAGAGCTTCACACAAGTTTTTAAAATCCCAAACTACGTCACAGTTTCTACAAAACCAGACCGTAAAAAACTCCTACTCATCATCAACGATGAGCATTCATTAGCATTTTCTGATCAAAACGTGGTTAAAGTCTGACACACACACACACACACACACACACACACACACACACACACACACACACACACACACACACACACACACACACACACACACACACACACACACACACACACACACACACACACACACAGAGTACTTGTTGTACTTTCAGTGTATCTTTCTCTTCCTCCAGCACTGGTTCTAATAGCAGATGTATTGGAGACTGAACAACACCGCCAACAACAACAACAAGGATAATACAAACAGTGGTAGTAAACAATAAACAACAGCAATGGACAGAATGACAGAGCAGGACACTGGGTGGATGTCAGACTGACTGGTCTTACCCGACCGCTGACGGTGACCTTTGACCCTGGGGTGAGCACAAAGAAATGAAAACACAAAATAATGTGAATCAAAAGCAGCAAATAAAGAGTGAGCGGAGCGGTGAGCGGCGGGCGGAGACTCTCGGAGCGGCAACGTACCAGATGGCTCTGATGGTGACCTTTAACCCCGGGGTCAGATCCTGAGGCACAAACTCACAGTGGCAGCTCTTGTTATCGTCGGCCAGGTCCTCCCCCCGGCAGGCTGGCGTCTGCAAGGGTTATCATACAACAATACACAGAATATTAAAGGGTCCTCCGTGGGGGGACATGCTGTCCACATGGACTCTGTGATTTACAATGGAACACGATGGAATGACCTCTCTCCAACAGCTACCCTTTCTCTACTTTAAAGAGTCCTCTCCTGCTGATGTTCAGGTGTATATCAGTATGTAGAGTCTCTACTTTAAAGAGTCCTCTCCTGCTGATGTTCAGGTGTATATCAGTATGTAGTGTCTCTACTTTAAAGAGTCCTCTCCTGCTGATGTTCAGGTGTATATCAGTATGTAGTGTCTCTACTTTAAAGAGTCCTCTCCTGCTGATGTTCAGGTGTATATCAGTATGTAGAGTCTCTACTTTAAAGAGTCCTCTCCTGCTGATGTTCAGGTGTATATCAGTATGTAGAGTCTCTACTTTAAAGAGTCCTCTCCTGCTGATGTTCAGGTGTATATCAGTATGTAGTGTCTCTACTTTAAAGAGTCCTCTCCTGCTGATGTTCAGGTGTATATCAGTATGTAGTGTCTCTACTTTAAAGAGTCCTCTCCTGCTGATGTTCAGGTGTATATCAGTATGTAGAGTCTCTACTTTAAAGAGTCCTCTCCTGCTGATGTTCAGGTGTATATCAGTATGTAGTGTCTCTACTTTAAAGAGTCCTCTCCTGCTGATGTTCAGGTGTATATCAGTATGTAGAGTCTCTACTTTAAAGAGTCCTCTCCTGCTGATGTTCAGGTGTATATCAGTATGTAGTGTCTCTACTTTAAAGAGTCCTCTCTGCTGATGTTCAGGTGTATATCAGTATGTAGAGTCTCTACTTTAAAGAGTCCTCTCCTGCTGATGTTCAGGTGTATATCAGTATGTAGAGTCTCTACTTTAAAGAGTCCTCTCCTGCTGATGTTCAGGTGTATATCAGTATGTAGTGTCTCTACTTTAAAGAGTCCTCTCCTGCTGATGTTCAGGTGTATATCAGTATGTAGAGTCTCTACTTTAAAGAGTCCTCTCCTGCTGATGTTCAGGTGTATATCAGTATGTAGTGTCTCTACTTTAAAGAGTCCTCTCCTGCTGATGTTCAGGTGTATATCAGTATGTAGTGTCTCTACTTTAAAGAGTCCTCTCCTGCTGATGTTCAGGTGTATATCAGTATGTAGTGTCTCTACTTTAAAGAGTCCTCTCCTGCTGATGTTCAGGTGTATATCAGTATGTAGTGTCGTGTTGTTTACAATAGAAATCTGTCTAACTCCAAACGTGTGTGTGTGTGTGTGTGTTTGTGTGTGTGTGTGTGTGTACCTGGGGAGCTCTTCTGTCTGAACTCTTCGTCCTGCATCTCTATCAGCACTGCAGGAGAGAGGAGACATGTTCTTCACCTCACAAAGGCCTGATGTCAGGAGGAATGTGAATGGACGACATGTTTGATGAACTTTTACTCTCCGTGTGTTGAAGAGGTCCCTACTGAAGCTAGCATGCTAACAACTAGCTTGTTAGCGACACAGGGAACACAAGGCCACATTTATCCCGAGCCCCCGCTGGGAGAAGTGGAATTTAAATGAGCAAAACGAGAGCTGATGCTTCCCAGGACGCTTGTTCTCATTGGTTACCTTCAGAGTTTTGTCGGGAGGCGGCTCCTCGGATCCTGAAGGCCTGTCTGGTTCTGCTACGTTCTCCGAAGCTCCAGCTCTTTGGAACCTTGCTGGGACTTTCCTCCAGATTGGGCTCCGTGCTGGGGGAGCGCCGCAGGGCCTGCACGCTGCCCAGAACTCCAGGACCTCCGGGACCTCCGGGACCTCCAGAACCCACACCAGCAGCTCCCGGACCTCCAGGACCTGCAGGACCCACACCAGGAGTACTGCCAGAGCCAACTGCGGGAACCACTAGAGACAGGAAGTAGGACAGGAAGCAGGTTGAGTGTAAAATATCAATTATTTATATGTGTATACTCTGCAGAGAACACGGTCCACGTGTTCTGCAAACATCACAACACTCACCGTTCTGCGGAGAACCTTTCCCTTTGGTTCCTGAACTCCGGGGGGAGGAAAAGACCCTCTCCTTCAGGCTGACCTTCTGACTGCAGACAGACAGGGTTCAGTCCTATTAAACTGAGCCAAACAATCAATGATTCATCCTCAACCGGTGGGGTCCCGCAGGGCTCTGACCCCGTTATTAGTTCAGGGCGGGACACTAACCTGGGAGAAGGTTCAGGCTGGGCGTCCTTCCTGCAGACGGACAGGTATTATTTGCTTCTGCATTATGAAGGTTTTAATGAATAATTCTCTACTCAATGTGAAACAGGTCATTAATCTGAGAGTCCATGGATTAAAGATCTGTTGAAGAACAAAGGCAGAAACAAGGACTCAGTTCCTACCTGAAGGAGAGTCCAGATTTATTCTTCAGGTTCCTCAATAAGTCCAACTGATTGAGAGGAGGAATCAGCCTGAAACACAATCACATGTAGAGTCTGCTTTTTACTATATTGAAAGACAGTTATTAACACCGATGTGAAATAGATGTTATGGATATATTATTTATTATGTACCGGTACATGGGCGCCGAGCCCGTCCTCTCGTAGTAATCAAAGGTGGAGCAGAGGTCGCTGCGACTTAGGTTTGTGGCGTACACCCTCCACGCCGCCTGCAGGCAGGAGAGATCAGGTTTGTGTGTGTGTGTGTGTGTGTGTGTGTGTGTGTGTGTGTGTGTGTGTGTGTGTGTGTGTGTGTGTGTGTGTGTGTGTGTGTGTGTGTGTGTGTGTGTGTGTGTGTGTGTGTGTGTGTGTGGGGTTCACCTGTATCAGTCCAGCTGCCGGGTTTCTTCTCTTCTCAAAGTGTTTCTGCCGATGCTGCTCCTGGACCTTTAGAGCAAAACCAGAACCCAGGATCCCCTGAGAGAGAGACGGGTGAGATTAGACAGATGAGAGAGACCGACAGGAGAGGAACACAGGTGAGAGACAGGTAGATGACTCACAGCAGGCAGGGCGAAGAAGGAGACCCCGATCAGGGTGAAGGTGGCAGCCAGCAGACGTCCGTTCCAGGTGATGGGGAACTTGTCTCCGTAACCGATTGTCGTCAAGGTGATCTGACAGAGACAGACAGACCATTTAGATCGCTCCGTGGCTGAGGACAAGACAGGTTGTCCACATGCGGTACAATAACACACTTAGATATAATATGAAGGGAATAAAAAACAAGAAATCGTACTTTTTGTTGATTGTTATGTAGGTATATGTTTAAAATATGATGTGCTTATACATAAAACCACACCAGCAGAGTGTTTGTCTCACCAGTCCCCACCACAGGGCGTCTGCGTACGTCTCAAACTGTTCGTTGTCCTCTTTCTCTGCCAAATACACCAGAAAGCTGGCCAGGATGAGACACAGGAAGCCGATGTACCAGGCGGTGATCAGCTCCTGCCGACACACAGATCATGTCATCAATACAGGAGCATTTAAAACAGCACCACGAGGGTCCACTAATGCTGCCGACACGCCTCACACGGGGGCCAACCTGGCAGACATTTGACTCAAGTGAAAAAGACAGGTGATTTCCCAGGTTACCTTGCTGTGGGCGTAAACAACTGAGCCCAGCAGCTTCCAGGTTCCCCCCCGCCGGTCCATCCGGATCATCCTGAGAATCTGCAGGAAACGCAGCGACCTGATGGCCGACGTAGCGAAGACGTTGCCCTGCGTCCCTGCAGCCAACACTGAGATGGACGCTATCAACACCATGATGTCTGCAGAGGGACAGACAGGTGTTAGATTCTCAGACAGACAGGTGTTAGAGTCTCTCCCTCTATACCTGAACACGCTGGTCGAACGTCCTCCCACTCACCGATAACACAGAAAGGTTTCCTGGAGAACTTCAGCCGTCCTCTCCACCCTCGGTAGCGGCAGCAGCAGCCTGCAGCCCAGATCCTCACCATGTACTCCACCCCGAACACCACGATGGTGACCACTTCCTGTTTCACAACATCAACAGCCCATCATTAACCGTCAGTCTGGTCATTTACCTTCTTAAGTCATTCTGTATCAGAGGTGCAGCCGGTAAAGATGTCTGACTGGTGGAAATGAAATGGTCAGTGAACATCATTAGAAGCTGTGGTCGACTCTACAGGAGGAGAGTCAGGATCAGCTGAGTAAACATGTTCAGTGTGGCTCCAGCAAAGGGAGGCCTGTTTCAGATGGAGGAGCTGAGCTTTTGTTTAAGACTCTAGCTTTACATTTGACAATGACTGGTCCTAAAGGGTTGCTACATAATCCCTGGAGGTGTTTCTGTTATGATGAAGCTGTAACTCCTTCCTGTGTGGGATTAGCTTGCCTAACCACTCTACTCTCCCCCATCACCATAAACTCAGAGTGACATGATTAGAAAAATCATGCAACAGCTGGAACTGAAATCATGGGAACATCTGTTCTCAGTTCCTCCTCTGAGAGCGCAGCATCAAGGAAATGTACTTTCAGAGTTTTACCAGAATGTAGAGCGCGTCCTCTGAGCTCTTTTCATACTCTCTGATGGTGGAGAACACCGACAGAACCAGACAGGAGAACACCAGCAGGAACCTGCAGAGAGAACACACATTAAACCAGCAGGAACCAGACCAGAGACCACATTAAACCAGCAGGAACCAGACCAGAGACCACATTAAACCAGCAGGAACCAGACCAGAGACCACATTAAACCAGCAGGAACCAGACCAGAGACCACATTAAACCAGCAGGAACCAGACCAGAGACCACATTAAACCAGCAGGAACCAGACCAGAGACCACATTAAACCAGCAGGAACCAGACCAGAGACCACATTAAACCAGCAGGAACCAGACCAGAGACCACATTAAACCAGCAGGAACCAGCAGAAGGATTGAGAGTAGCTAGGGTTCTATAGGAGGCAGTGCTTAACGCTGGACGTTGCAACAGAGTGACCTTCAGCTGCCATCCCTGACACTGAGAGGAACCTGCTGACCCCCCACTCCAACCCCCCCACATGCATGATGTATGTTCAGTATTTACACGTAGGCGTGGTAGATGAAGGCCCATCCTCGAGGTCTCTCCAGCACGTTGTACAGGAAGTTCTGCAGCCGCCGATACAGTGCATTTCTCTTTGGAGGTTTCTTCCCCCCTGACACACTGCTGCGCTGCCGCCGAGGCCCCTCCTCCACACCTGCACAGGTAGAGAGACACACTCACAACACCTGTAGGGATATACATCTTATCTATAAAGCCCAACATCACAACACACCTCAGTCTGGGCTTTACAGAAAAAACAGCATGACAGCGTAACGTAACAACAGCAGGAACACCTGCACACGTACTTATACACACACTAACACCTGCACACGTACTTATACACACACTAACACCTGCACACGTACTTATACACACACTAACACCTGCACACGTACTTATACACACACTAACACCTGCACACGTACTTATACACACACTAACACCTGTACACGTACTTATACACACACTAACACCTGCACATGTACTTATACACACACTAACACCTGCACACGTACTTATACACACACTAACACCTGTACAGGTATACAGTATACACACTAACACCTGCACAGGTATATTTATATTGCTGTGGTTAGGATGTAAATATTGTAATTGATGCACTTTTATAAACTATAAACGTTTGGAGCCATCAGCCAATCATATTTCAGCAGTGTGAAGCTCTCTTCTCCTGATTGGTCCAGCAGGTTGATGTTGTGTGAGCAGGTTCTGAGGACGGGTCTCATGTTTACTGGAGACCTGCAGAGGAACCGCCTCTGGTTCCATCTGTCATATATACCAATAAAAACACACACATCAAACTGCTGCTGCTCAGAAAGAGGGGAACACACACACGCGCGCGCGCGCGCGCTGTTTACCGGCTATCAGCAGAGCTCCGTCCCTGGACTCGGCCCCCCCTCCGGATTCCAGACCTACGAAGCCGACCTTCAGCTTCTTCTGGTCGGCCTGCGCTCCGGGGAACACCCCGCCGTTACGGGACTTCTGCACCATGACGGACAGAGACACCGACCCGCCGACCCGCCGCCAGCCGCAGAGAGAGCACCGAGGCCGGCCAGGAGGAGAGGAGCGATGGAGGAGAGAGGGAGGAGAGAAAACACCCGCAGAGACACAGATCTGTGATCAGCAGCTTCTCTCCTCACTGCCTCCCCCCACAAACAGGAAGGGAAATGACGTCACTGATGCTATTGATCAGCTCCCTGATATAATAAAATACACCAGATGATCAAAGGAGGAAGATCAGCAATAGCACCATCCTCATCATCCTCTATCTTTATTTATGAGGCCTATTGTTACCACCATTAGTATTATTGTTGTTATTGTTATTATTGTTATAGATAAATGCACATTATGTTTCATCTTCTTGCATAATTTACGTGTTTTTAACTTTCAACGACGTGTCAAACCAGAAGGAGAAATATGAAGTAATGATCAGAAACCGTCTCACTGAGTGGTGTGGGGTTTCCAACATGGTTCAGTGGTGATACACAGTGGTAGATGTATATAAGGCTTAAACATAATTTCTTCGCCTCAATAAATACTCACTGGGATTAATGTCGTGTTGACCAAAAGGAGGGCAACCGTTCCGCTGTTTCTATTCTAATTAAAACCTTAGTAATGCAGATAGGCGGCGCCAGGGCTATAGCCCAACCGAGAATTGTGTTAGCCCTACCGTAAAACCAACTCATATTCAGAGTCAGGCCCACTTGAGGGAAATTAAACAACACGAAGGGAGACCAAGTTGAAATAGATTTCAAATAAATCATTTATTAATTGAAATATAAGTCAGTAGATGTTTGTCTGCTGCGAACACGACTCGTCTCGCTTGGGGTGAAGTCGTCCCGCCGTACTCTTACCATCCATTCGGCTCTCTCCGACACATCCACTGGAAAGCTCTGGAAGCTTATGGTGCTGTCGTACCTCCACCAATTATTACTAAGTGGTACACAGCAGTGAGCGCGGTCTTTACACGCGTTGATACGCCAACCGCCTCTCTTACACCCGAAATCCACTCATATTTAAACTTTGTCAACCAGATTATTAGCAGCCACTCTAACTAGCGTCTCAATCTCCACAACGACACAACCTACCGGAAGTAGTCGAGCTACACTCAACACACGGAAGTTAACCGGAAGTTCTATTGTGCTCGCAGCCTATAGAGCTCAGGTCATGGATTGGAGCGATTAAAGAGCCAGGAGCCTTCAGAAAAAGACTGAAAGATGGGACCCCCCCGGCCGTTGGCTTTCGCTTATGCAGTGATCACTTCATATCAGGTGGGTGAAGGAATACAGTACAAATGCTACAAAAAGTTTCTGGTCAGTTTAATTAAATTTAATTAGTTTAATTTAAGAAGTAGCACCCAGTTATTATAGCTAACGGACACTGTGATGTCCCTTATTAACTCAACAAGTGTGGCTCTGGCGCAGCCTAGCCAGTTAGCAAGTTAGCTTGTAGCAAGCTAGTGGTAAACAAACCCGTGTTGAAATATTCCTTCTTATTTTGTAGGGAGAAAGAGTGATAATCCGTTGAGTCCGGATTTTATCCCCTCAATTTTCGATTACCTTCCATCTCCAGAGAAGAGGAGACATAAAACGAGACTGGAGGTTTTTAACAGAAGGCAGAAGGCTAAACTGCACAAAGTAGAGCAGGCAAAGATATCTGCAGAAGCAATCCGTCAAAGGTGGGAGATCAAACTCCTGTCTGATTACATGTTGGGTCTACTTGTGATCGGTGTGTTATTCAGATTATTTTATTTCAAATAGTTAACTGCCGTGATATGGTTATAAACAATAACGTCACACCAGTCATTTAATGAAGGCTAATATCATATGATTTCCATTAAACATGTCAAACTGTAAACATGTAAACATGTCAAACTGCCATCAGTATTGTATGCATGAAAGCTTATTTTGACTCCACAGTTGAATGTTGTTTACGAAGCCGGACTGACACCATTTGTAAGCCTCCAAGCTTTTGTACGCTCTGAGGGAGTCTCCTGAGTACACTGATGGAAAGCTTACAAGATAGCTGTGGATGTCTGCGTAGCGCAAGTCGGGTACATCGTCTTCAGAGCAGGAGGTTATGCTCTTGAAAAGCACACCGGGTGAATTATATGGGTCGCTTATATTTAATCTCTCTAATTTTGTACTATAAAGCCGAATTTCACTTGAATTAAAATGAGAAGTATACTCGCTCGGTAAGAAAACACTGGCACCGGTGGTCATGTTGACTGCCAAAATGGTGGCTCCCAACCAAAAGTCACGTGACCGCAGGAGCTCTATAGAGCTCAGGTCAAACTTCATCACGGATACTTTTGATTATAAACGTCGTCGGACGGAACAACAGATGGCGGGTAGCGGGCGTGTTGGATAAGGACACACCTTTGACACCTGAAGGGGAAGACGACCACTCCGGTCCCGCGTCTTCCATGTGCCAGGCTCGGCCGGACGAAGATGAGCAAAAAGAAGAGGAGATGGAGCAGCTGCATCAGCAGGAGGAAGAGGACGAGGAAAGGGGCTGGCATGATGCTAATGCTACCACTGACATTAGCCAACGACCCGGGGATGGACCGCGGTGCCCCTTCAGGAAAAGTTACCCGTCAAGGTCAACAGGTAACCAGCAGAGACCTTCAATGCTGCTGGTCTGGCACATACAGCTGGCTTGAACATTCGGTTGAGATGGACGCAACTTTCGGCTTCGCCTGCCGACATTTTCTGGGTAGTGGTGGTGCTCTTCCTTGCTGCGGTCTTGTTGCCTAATTGGCATACTTAATTTGTTTTGACTCTTGGCTGTTGTGTGGTAGACTATATGTGTGTGTGTGTGTGTGTGTGTGTGTGTGTGTGTGTGTGTGTGTGTGTGTGTGTGTGTGTGTGTGTGTGTGTGTGTGTGTGTGTGCGCGCGTGCGTGCATGTTTCTAGCTGTGGGAGGGTGTTGTTTTATATATTCACATATTGAAATTATGGCATTGATTTGAGCCCCACTGTAGTTGAACCACAAAAAAGACGGTATCTGGTTACTGGATAGTGGTTTCTGGTTACTGGTATCTGGTTACTGGTATCTGGTTACTGGTTACGGTGTTTTATGAGTATGTTTCTCATGTTTAATATGGACACTTAAAGATATGTATGGCATGTAATATATGATACCACCAACGCCACCCTCGTCCTGAGCCGGTGGAAGGTCCAGTTTGGACGGTACCAGGGCAAGACTTCCACTGGCTCCTGGAGAATGACGTGGGCGACGCCGTCAATCTGGTCACCTCCCACCAGAAGGAGCGAGAGAGTACAGGGTCTCAGTCCCCGTTAATGGCCAACAAGGTGAAGTCCTTCAATCCGATTCAAACTGTACAGTTGAAAGAGTGATGACGGTTTGACCTCTCTTTGTGAACGTACAGGACGCCGTCACCCGCTACTCCTCAGTGTACCCTGACTTTGTGGAGGCAGTCAGGTTCCACCATGCGTTTGAGGAGGCACGGGAGAAGTCCCTCCAGCCCGGTCAGGAGGGAGAGGCCCTTGTTGGCTTTAAATTTGAGACCCTACAGAGCCTGTACGTTTCTGAGGACCCCAAAAAAATCTGGTAAGTTGTTCTAACTTTTGGACTCTGATATAATTGCTGACCGAGAGGAAAACAATCATGTCACAAATTGTCTGATTTGTATAGTTTTGTCAACTACCTGAGGAGGAAGGCGCCAGCTTCCGGCACGCAGATGGAGAAAGCCCTCCAGTACGTCCTGAGCAAAGACAGACAGAGAGTGAGGACTGCTGCTTCCGACGACAGGTGCTCAGAGATCAGAGCAGGTGTCCCTCTGAGTCAGCTCTCCCGGTCCTTCCTGGGCGGAAAATGATCGCACTTTGATTTGCGTGAAAGCGGCTCCGCGAGTCTCTTATAGAAGACAAACCACACCCATCCCGCTCCTTCCGCACGATTTGATGGGGTTTGTGTGTTTCGTGTCAACCTCTGAGAAGTGCTCATAAAGGGAGATTTAGTAACGTGATTTTACTGATGTGAATAAAGTCCTTTCAGAAACTACGGGACAGTTTTAGCGAGCAACATGTCTGTGAGCAGCGACTCGATGCAGAGCTTCTGTAACTGTAGCAAGAAACCCAGGGAAACCTTTATATGTATTTAAATGCCATATTAAAGCCACATATCCAGTCCAGTGTTTTCCCTGTATGTTATCCAGTCTGAGGAAATAGCAGCAGGACAGGAGGGTGTGTTCTCTAAACTTCTACGGTCTGTCTAACGGAACAAGGGAAGTGAAAACTGAACAGTCATTTAGGAAATGGCTCGCTTTAATCACGTTCAACAATCCAGAACTCAATGCTAAATTGCCTGTGGATCATTATAGCTCTCAATGCCATGTTTATTTACACCACAGATTACTCTTGTAAAATGAAGTGAAACCCTGCTTATTGTAATGATAGATAAATATGTGAGATGCAAACAGAAGAATGGTCTGAAGTTGTTAAGTATTCTTATGGCTCCTGCTCCACTCAAACTGAGTGTTTAAAGAAAGGCAGATAAATGAGTAGAAGAGTTCAGAGGAGCTCTGAGGGGGCTCCGCTCTGCAGCTGCAGTACCGCTAAAGGCCGCAAGGGCGCTGTTTCACCCACCTGAGGGAGGCTCCGCTCTGCAGTACCGCTAAAGGCCGCAGGGGCGCTGTTTCAACCATCTGAGGGAGGCTCCGCTCTGCAGTACCGCTAAAGGCCGCGGGGGCGCTGTTTCGCCCATCTGAGGGAGGCTCCGCTCTGCAGTACCGCTGAGGCCGCGGGGGCGCTGTTTCACCCAACATCTTTACAGTATTCATAAAAATAATAAGAAATCATTGAAAATAAGGAACGCTTCACGAATTTGCGTGTCATCCTTGCGCAGGGGCCATGCTAATCTTCTCTGTATCGTTCCAATTTTAGTATATGTGCTATCGAAATAACACAAGAGTACTCTGTCTCCGGAGAGTACTTATACCTCTCTGACCCGCAGACACCTCATACCATGGTCCCGGAACACACGAGGCTCAGAGGCAGAAATCACCGGTTTAAAAGGCTCTATATGTGCAGAATAAAGAGTGTTTATGTGTTATTGTGACCCCACAGAAGCTGAAGTGACCCCCCAGGACCTAACGTGACTCCCCAGGACCGGCAGACCCACTTTAGGGTTCCGTTGAGGAACTGCTAGGGCTGACGGGAGAATTATGCAGAGAGCTGAAACGTCACACAGCCAGGATTGGTCGGCAGGAAGACAAGAGGACAAAAGATCTCGCCGCTCCTCCCCCTCATGCATTCCTCCCAGAGACCAGAGAGGGAGACCGCGTAGGTGGGGGTACAGCCAATTCCAATAAACCCTCCCCCTACCCAGTCCTACTCCTTTTTGTGTTTCCGTGAATCTCCCAGCTTTAAGTGCCGTTCCACTCCAAATAACAGCGGCAGGAAGTGATTGTAACCCCCCCCCCTCCCCTGACAGGAAGTGTGCACCCAGCCAGCTGCACTAACGGAGCATGTGCAACGCTGTCTGTGTCCCTCGTGAAACACGCCGTGCACAGAGTAGTTCTGTGCAGACATCAACAAGTAGTGAAACCGGAGAGACAAGAGCTCTGCTGCGCTCATTTACAGTCCAAAGATCCAGAACCTTTCGGAGCTGTCTCTAACAATCCTGGATTGATTTACTTGTGCTTGAACGGACCCTCACTCTTTGTTAAAGCAACATGTATTTCATTAAAGTTGTGTATTTTATCTGTACTAAATCACCAGCCTTTGCTGAGTGGAGTCTTTAAAGGTGTGTAATGTCATCTTGTGTAAAGTCTTGTTTTATATTCTAACACACCAGTGCAGCTCCACCAGCTGACCGGTAGGGGCCAGCCTGAGCCCACTAGAGAGGAAACTGCTGCAGCACTGAATACTGAATAAACAACCCCTGAGCAGTGTCTGAATATCCACAATGAGCTCTGGTGTGATGTTTAGCAGTAATCGGACCACACAACGTGCAGGTGTATGCATGTGGATAAATCCCCAAATCATATTCCAATAAAAACTAAACTCAAAATGTACATTTGTTTAGTTTTTCATGAAATCTTCAAGTCCAAAATCTCAATATTGGGTTTGGACAATGCATAACCAGTGTTTGTCGCTTAGGAATGGAAAGAACAATACATGCAAATACAAATGAGACAATGGTCGGTGCTGATTGTATACAAATAAATAACAAAAAGCACAAACAACGAATTCCATCAAACGTTAACTCAATACATATGAATTAGGATTTGTATTAATCTGGGTTTGGACTGTAAACCTCGGCATACAACACTCTGATTGTTTTCTTGCTCCCTCTAGTCCTTAGTGGATTATACAGAGGCATGGTGGGGCCGGGGCCACTACCAGATCCCTGCATCTTCAGGAGGCTCAGCATTCAGTGTCGACAGCCCCCTTGAGACCACGATGAACATGAGACCTGAAAAGCCCCTTGACCTGAAGCTCCTTTCAAGTACTGCATTTCCAACACAATGTAAATACTTGTTTTCTCACTTCATTACATTTTGGGGGGAAATAAATACGCCATTTGATTTAAACACAATAAAAGAGATGTGTTTCTAAAAGATGGAGAATCATTTCATTTGTGGCAAAAACAGACTCATAGATGAAAGCAGACGTAGCAGCGATGATAATGCTCTGCAATAATTCAGAGCATTATCATCACCGCTAAGCTAAAGTCACCACCGCTAAGCTAAAGGAGGCTAATGTTGGGCTATAAAGGAACTACAGCACCGTCACATGACTTCACATCACCACCGCTAAGCTAAAGGAGGCTAATGTTGGGCTATAAAGGAACTACAGCACGGTCACATGACTTCACATCACCACCGCTAAGCTAAAGGAGGCTAATGTTGGGCTATAAAGGAACTACAGCACGGTCACATGACTTCACGTCTCCACCGCTAAGCTAAAGGAGGCTAATGTTGGACTATAGAGGAACTACAGCACGGTCACATGACTTCACGTCACCAAGGACTCCATCAGGTCTGGAGTTTGCTCACACACACCTCCAGTGGTAATACCTTCACTTCCTCCAGACTGATAATGTATGGAAACATCCTCTCAGTGAAAGTGTGTGTGAAGGTGTGTATGTGTGTGTTAGTGTCAGGATCAGAGAACGACAGCTTTCCTCTGTTCCAGTCCAGATTCACTCTGACCCTCTGGAGCTTCTTCTGCAGGAGGAGAGGAGTGAGTGGATCTGATGGAGAACATGCTGAGTATTCACCTTCATAGAAACCTATCCTCCATAATCCAGACTTTATGTCTCCCTTCCTCTAGACAGACTCTGCTAACACACCCAGAACCCAGACTGTACTGTCTGTAACCTGGACATCCCAGCTGTGAGTCCCTGAGTTAAAGCCCTCAGAGCCCAGGACAGAGGGGTACTGATCAAACCTCTCTGGATTATCAGGAAGTTCCTGTCTCTCTCCTCCTCGTCTCACTCTGGTCAGATCTTCAGACAGGATGAAGTTTGGATGAGCAGTGTTTGGGTCCAGGTTGAGAGGAGAGTAGGACACCCTGTCCTTCATCTCCAGATGTTGAAGCTGAGGTTGCCCAGGTGTTTCGGCCTGGTCTTGGAGGAAGGTGTTAGTTTGGTCTGAAGGTGAATCTGATCGTCTGTCTTTCAGTCCGTCTGTCTCTCTGCAGGGAGGAAGAACAACTAACTGTTCCTGGTCCTGTTCCTTGTCTCAGGTGAGTCAGGTGAGCTCTGTCAGACCTCCTCTGCTGATGCTGCTGCTTCACCTGTCGCACAGAGCTGTGTCTCATTCCACAAACAGCAGCCACACCTCATCAGCTCACTGGTAACTGGTTTAACTTCATTTTATCTCCAAGGTACGGAGCATTTCAACCCTGCAGTAGTTCAGTTCAGATGTAATGGAGTTTCTACCTGTAAGCTCTCTAAATGTGTTCTGATTGTTCAGTACATTTACCTGCATGGATAATTGAGTGTAATGTAATAATTTAGAGGACCAATCAAACAAAGCCAGATTAAAGTGTCTCTGTTTGCTTACAGAAGCAGAAACGTTCAATGTGCTCTGAAAGCATATTTTGAGCTTTTTATTGCCAAATCTTGAGCTGGTTTTCCTACGTGAAGAGGGAAGGTGAACTGGGAACATCTGGGGGAGCCTGACCTTTACATCTTCAACTTTCACCTGAAGAGATTTCCTGAGTCCTGGGTAAGGTTGGGGACCTGGGAGTGACAGCCTCCATTGGGGAGTGGGTTGTCCAAAGTGAAGCAAAAGAGAGCAGGGCTTAGTCTGGGCTTTGTTCAGCAAGGAGGAGATCTGCTGTCCTGCACTGAGGGCCCTGCCGGCTGCTGGGAGGAAACACTGGGAGGAAACACTGGGAGGAAACGATGGGAGGAAACACTGGGAGGAAACACTGGGAGGAAACGATGGGAGGAAACACTGGGAGGAAACACTGGGTGGAAACACTGGGAGGAAACACTGGGAGGAAACACTGGGAGGAAACACTGGAGGAAACACTGGGAGGAAACAATGGGAGGAAACACTGGGAGGAAACCCTGGGAGGAAACACTGGGAGGAAACACTGGGAGGAAACACTGTAGGAAACACTGGAGGAAACACTGGGAGGAAACACTGGGAGGAAACACTGGAGGAAACACTGGGAGGAAACACTGGGAGGAAACGCTGGGAGGAAACACTGGAGGAAACACTGGGAGGAAACACTGGGAGGAAACGATGGGAGGAAACGATGGAGGAAACACTGGGAGGAAACACTGGGAAGAAACACTGGAGGAAACACTGGGAGGAAACACTGGGAGGAAACACTGGAGGAAACACTGGGAGGAAACACTGGAGGAAACACTGGAGGAAACACTGGGAGGAAACACTGGAGGAAACACTGGGAGGAAACACTGGGAGGAAACGATGGGAGGAAACGATGGGAGGAAACACTGGGAGGGAACACTGGGAAGAAACACTGGAGGAAACACTGGGAGGAAACACTGGGAGGAAACACTGGAGGAAACACTGGGAGGAAATGATGGGAGGAAACGATGGGAGGAAACGATGGGAGGAAACACTGGGAGGAAACACTGGGAGGAAACACTGGAGGAAACACTGGGAGGAAACACTGGGAGGAAACACTGGAGGAAACACTGGGAGGAAACACTGGAGGAAACGATGGGAGGAAACGATGGGAGGAAACACTGGGAAGAAACACTGGGAGGAAATGATGGGAGGAAACGATGGGAGGAAACGATGGGAGGAAACACTTGGAGGAAACACTGGGAGGAAACACTGGGAGGAAACACTGGGAGGAAACACTGGAGGA
>NC_086368.1:30702215-30742215 GCF_036324505.1 Eleginops maclovinus
TCACCTGGAGGACGGCTCGGTCCCCGTCCTGCTGATGGAGCCTCTCAGGGGCCCCAGGCTGCTGATGGAGCCTCTCAGGGGCCATGGGCTGCTGCCCTTCCTGTCCCCCGTCCTCCCTTCCCCCTGCGGGCCCCTCAGTGTGTACGAGTGTCCCCTGGAGCCCGCCTTCATCCAGAAGCGCAACGAACGTGAGCGTCAGAGGGTGCGCTGTGTGAACCAGGGCTTTGCCCGGCTCAGGGGCCACCTGCCGGGCCGGGGGTCGGAGCGCCGGCTCAGCAAGGTGGAGACGCTGAGGGCCGCCATCAAGTACATCCAGCACCTGCAGGGCCTGGTGCAGCGGGAGGGGGGAGCACTTCCTGTTGGACCGAGCACCAGCACCTGAAGAAGAACGACGCCGCCGTCTCCTCAGAGCAGAAGAACGCTGCTCTCCAGCTGGACTGGACCTGGAGAGGAAGTGAGAGTAACCCCATCCTGCCCGTGACTGAGCTTCAGTTTGAGCCCGACACAAACTCTGATTTACTTCTGATTCATGATGATTTCTTCTTCAGTTGAGGAACTTTAAAAAGCTTTCATTAACACCGAAAACCAATGAAATGTAAAACAAGGGAATTCTTAAAAGATTTCAAAAACCCACATTGGAAAAAAAGAAAAACATGGAAACAGAAAAATCAACAAGAATCACGAAATTCTGTTTCCTCAAAATTCTGGAATTACAATTTTTCTCTCAAAATTCTGACTTTTTTCTAAAAATTGTTTCCGAAAATCTCAGAACTCAGCCTGCCAGCTAACCCATCAGAGCTGGGCTCTGGTTCCAGACAGAGGGTAACCAGAGGTGCTGCAGAACAGGCAGGATGAGGAACATAACGAGCCATGAAGTGCTTTCATTTGACATCCTAGAGGCTCAGCTACCGCACTAAAAGTAACAGTCTGGAAATATGCTCCAAGTCTCACAGCACTTCTTCCGCAGTGATGTGGCCTCTCTGTGGAATTTAATGTAATATATCTGACATTAAGGCTAGGCATCTTTTGACTCCTCACTGTTCTCAGTGGTTGCACTGGTGTGGCCTTTAGAGAGGCATCATGATGTGTTCATCTGTAGCGGAGTAACCATACATGGTTTCCATCTATAAGCACTGAGTAAAATAATAAAGTAGATTATTAGGGATATGTGTGTTAGAGAACTGGAGTTAAGCTCTGAATTATGAATCAGTCTGTGGATTTTCAGACACTAAGAGACATGTTAGTGCCGTGAAGCTCCAGCAGATCCAGGTGATAAGAGCCTGACGTGTTTCTAAAGGTGTCGATGCTGAGAGAGAACACAGAGACAGAGCGATCATTAAATATTTAATATTCGTTGTGAGGAAACGATGAAGCAGAACTTGTTAAACATTAGAAAAATAAAAAGCCTCCTTTTTTTTACCCTGATTGAGTCTGTAATTAGAAAGTGGGGATTATTTATTCAGCTTCATAACTCTCTTTATCTTCCATTATTCACAAGCTGTTTGACATCACAGGAATTATTTATACCAGAGTAAAGGCGATAGATCTAGTTAGAGCTGTACCAAGTGTTTTAGTGTCTGTCAAGGGTTTGTAAATAAAGATTTGACGGTTCAATGTTTTTTATTTACATCGTTTTTATTGAATATCAGTAAAAATGCCCCGAAGGCTAAACACTAACCGCTTTGTGTTGAAGCCGAATATTTAGATTTAAACACATCCGTCTTTTTTCAACAAACCAAATGTTTTCAAATTGCACCACTTTCTTTTTCTGAGGTCAACGCTTTTAAAGTTAAACATATATTTGTTTGCACCTGTTGGACACGGCCTGAAATGAAACCTTAAATAGAATTAAACTTTAAACGCTGAAGCTCTGAACCAGCGGTGCAGCTCTGAACCAGCGGTGCAGCTCTGAACCAGCGGTGCAGCTCTGAACCAGCGGTGCAGCTCTGAACCAGCGGTGCAGCTCTGAACCAGCGGTGCAGCTCAGAGCTCTGAACCAGCGGTGCAGCTCTGAACCAGCGGTGCAGCTCTGAACCAGCGGTGCAGCTCTGAACCAGCCTGAACCCGCGGTGCAGCTCTGAACCCGCGGTGCAGCTCTGAACCAGCGGTGCAGCTCTGAACCAGCGGTGCAGCTCTGAACCCGCGGTGCAGCTCTGAACCGCGTCTGCACCTGCAGGTTGCAGCTCTGCAGGTTGCAGCTCTTCATGGATCAACTGAAATATTGACATTTTATTCTGCAACGTTTGGTTTTCTAGATCTGCTGATTCTAATATTTCTGATATGAAAAACTTACTGAAGGATCGATCCTCCGGTACAGGATCTAATTCGGTTTTACAAACAACACTCCTCTTTTACGTAATCGTGCAAAAACGCCCCAGAAAATCATGTTTGAAATGTGAAGATGTCCTGCTTTATTTGTTGTCTGGAGATTTAGGCAGAACCCCGAGCGACGGTTCTAAAATAAAAAGAGCATTATCATTTCCCTTATTTCGCATTTTAAGCACATATCTAAACGTGATACCTGGACGTCCTACAAGTATAATAAGTCCCCTAGGAGCTTCACGAATGGAACATATGAGACGCATTGAGCTCTATTTTATGGACAATAAACCGATGAATAAAAACTAAAACTTCAGGTTGTTTCTTGTTTTTTGGCCTCGTTTAAAACTCTGGTGTCAAATACATTTTTCACAGTTAGCGGTGAACGAATGAGAGACAGGAAACAAAGTGTTTCAAATAATGAAATATCAGGAATCATCGAATTTAAATGTAAGGTATTACAGTCTGAATAAATCTGTGGTGAGAGGGGCTGAGAGGTTCACGTGATGCAACACTGCAGGAGATCGATTCATGCAAATCAATCTGAAACACTTCTGCTCGAGACACACACACACACACACCTTCACACACACACACACCTTCACACACACACACACCTCTTCACACACACACACACACACACACACACACACACACGCTTAAAGTCTTTGGCTTTAGAGAGAGGAGTAAAAGCAGCAAAATGAAAACACTAACCCCTCTGATTGATTTAATAATCAAAGGGTTTGACGATCCTCCGTGGATCCAGATCTGAAACTGATTTTGAGTGTAAACCAAAATATTTGTAATTTACATTCGTTACTTTATGTTTCTCTGAAGGAAACGTCCGGATTTTGAAAACATAAATGGATTAAATGTAAAATTATTTGAAAGATAAATGGAGGGAGATAAGAATGTTCTCTAGTGTTGCTCTGAGAGGTGAGAGGAAGCAGCGGCACTGAGTCTGCAGACAGAGAGGAGGGCGGGACGCCCGAGTGTCTCGCTCTCCACAAGAGCAGCTTCTCCTTTCTCCTCAACACAGACCAGGGGCCCTCAGGAGTCTGCTGGCCCTCAGGGCGTCCTGATGACCTTCAGAATGTCCAGATGACCTCCAGGACGTCCTGATGACCTTCAGAATGTCCAGATGACCTCCAGGACGTCCTGATGACCTTAAGAATGTCCAGATGACCTCCAGGACGTCCTGATGACCTTCAGGCGTCTCGATGACCTTCAGGACGTCCTGATGACCTTTAAGCGTCTTGATGACTCTCGATGACCTTCAGGCGTCTCGATGACCTTCAGGCTTCTCGATGACCTTAAGGCGTCTCAATGACCTTCAGGGCGTCCAGATGACCTTAAGAATGTCTCGATGGCCATCAGAACGTCCTGATGACCTTCAGGCTTCTTGATGACCTTCAGGACGTCCTGCTGGCCCTCAGTTGTCCTGCAGCTGGAGGTCTGCGGTGGCATTGAGGCGCAGTGACACCAGCTGGCGGTGCATCGGCTGCAGACAGTAGTGGATGCTGAGCTCCACCTCCTGGCAGCGGCGCAGGAAGCGGCAGCGGTCCCGGGCCAGCTGCTCCCAGGGGCCCCGCCGGTCCTCCGCCTCTTCCCCACCGCTCGCAAAGAACTCCTCCACTTCCTCACAGAAACGCACCTGAGCGGAGAGAGGAGCAGAAAGTGGTGTAATGGACCGTAGGAGTCTACAGTTTCCGAGATGCAGAGGAGGGAAGAGCTAAGTCCATGTACTCCATTACTGTACACAAGCTCAGTTCTGAGGTACTTTCCACTTCAATATTTTCCTTTTGATGCTACTTTATACTTCTACTCCACTACATTTATTAAACAGCTTTTAAGAAAATGCATCTCTCATTATTAAACCAGTAGACTAACTCTTTAGGTCCTGTGTTAGTCTCCTGCAGTAAAGTGTGACGCATCAATTTGACCTAGAACCGTCTCATTTAAAACAATTATACAAAACACATAAAGGCCATTTTTCTGCACAATGATTACTTTAAGTACAGGACTTCTGCATATCACCTCCTTCACATTTTGATGAAACCTTCAGTAACAAGTCAGGGTTTTGACTTTATTAACTTCATAAAAGCCTGAATACGTCTGAACTGAAAAACATGCTCTCATGAATTTAAAGAGTTTTCACATTTATTTTGTAAGTGTGTAAATCTAAAACCGGTGCTGCAGGTCTCAGTGTGTCCACAGGGTGGACTGAAAAGTGCTTTCTGTTATGAACCAGAGGGAAGCACTAAGGTAACATCACTGCAGAATGAGGACTTTAACTTCTGATATTTGAAGCACATGTTCATGTTTTCAGCATTAGCTCTAGAAGTTGTACTTTTCTTTATATCTGAACTCAGTATTTGTACTCTGCAGTATTACAGGGCAGTGACGTTCAAAGCTACACCTCTTATTTAGGGCCAGTGTAACAAATAAACAATAATACAAGGCTTTTTTTATTCTATTTATGTGACCAGGGGGATTTAGAAGTTTTTAAATATATGACTTTATGTTTCCCTAAATAAAGGAGTTCATAATCTCACCGTTTTTACTTTGAATTTTTATTCTAAATGAGCGCTTCAACGATCTCTCTGACTCAAACTGTATGACTTTATGAATCTGTGATGAGAGTCTTATTTAAAGCTTGGTAGATAAATCCAGGGGGGGGGGGGGGGGGGGGGGGGGAGACAGAGGAGAACAGACGGACCTTCTTGGTGATGCTGCGGGCGGGGGAGGCGGAGGGTTCAGAGAAGCCGCTGTCCAGACGCTCCTCCGCCTCCTCCCTCCTGTACTGGGGAGGAGCTGCCAGGTTGTGGGGGGGGGAGGCCTTCCTCGCCCGTGTTCTGGTGCCGGGCCCCCCCACGGGCTCCTGAGTCCTGATGGGCCCCTGGAAATTGAAGGGGCTGTAGGGGTCTGAGCAGCCGAAGGAGCTCCACAGGCGGAGGCTCTCGGCTTCGTCCGCCTCGCTGGCTGAGGTGGAGTCGTCCCAGGAGTCGCTGCCGGACGGGGGGGAGGAGGAGGCAGCCAGGGGGGAGAGGGGGAGAGGGGTGAGTTCAGGGGAAGAGGCGGCAGAGGATCCGCTGGAGGACGGAGGCGTGGGGATGTTCCTGGGGGTGGAGCTGACGGTGTGCATCGCCGCTGTGAAGTTTCGGGGGTCGTACGGATCAGAGCCGTGGCCCAGAGAGCTCCACAGACGCTCCGCCTCCGAGTCCGCCTCCGAGTCCGCCTCCGAGTCCGAGTCCTCGTCGTCCGTGGAGTCAGACAGATCTGATGAGCCTTCGCTGTCGAAGCCGTCATCGTCCTCCTCCTCCTCACTGGAACCCCCCTCAGAGCTGTCGTCGCTGCAGGGCAGGCCCATGATGAAAGCAATCGCTTTGTTCTGACAGCTGGGGCTGCTGAGGGCTGCCTCACACAGAGCCTCCTTTTCCTCTGCCGACAGACCCTCCTCTTCCTCCGCTGACAGAGCCTCCTCTTCCTCCTCTACCCCCTCTGATGTAGACTCCCGCTCCTCAGAAGTCTCTTTGGGGGGACTAATTTGGGCGGCGTCCTGCTGCTCTTCACTCGGACCGGGCCCCATGTTCACCTGAGGAATCAAGAACAGAGAGTCAGACCCGGCTGACGGACAGCAGCTCCAACACATCCTCACAATCATACCTGCACATGTCCCTCCTCCAGACTGGTGTAGCCATGGTCCTGCTCCGGGGTCAGAGGAGCCTCCTCACTGCAGGAGGGGGCTTCTGACCTGGGGAGACTGACGCTGAGCCGGGGCTCTGGTGTGGACCCCCCCTCCTCCATGTTCTGGACTGTTTCACGGCCCTCTTTGTCAGCCGGCTGCTCTTTGTGCCTGATCGGTCCAGAGGTTTCTCCTGGCTTGGTGCTTGTTCCGGGGGCTTTTGTTGGAGACACCGGTTGTTGTGGACAAAGCCAGGCAGTGAGGACCCCGTCCTCGGCCCAGGATGGGTCTGATAGCAGCCCTGATCCCCCCTCAGATCCCCAGAAGCCGCCCCACCACGTCCCACCGCTCCTTGCTGAGGGACCCGCAGGATCCCAGTCATTCCCTGAAGTCGCTCTCCCTTCCTGAGCAGAGTTCAACAGAACTTGATTGATGAAAGTCCTGAAAGAAGACAAGTACCCGATCTGAGTTTGCTGGACGAGATTCAGGTTCATTTCCTCCGTGCCCTGGATGCCCAGCTCCCGCAGAGAGTCAGCGTAGAGCCACGGTAAACTGCCTCCGGGCTCCAGCAGGCCGGTCGCTGAATCACACCGAAGGTAGGTCAGCTGAGGAGGAGGCGGCATCAGGTCGTCCAGCAGAAACCCGGCTACGGTGTCAGCCCGGGCCGCGGGTCGCACCGGGAGATATTTCTGGAGGAAAGACAGCGCCGGCCTAGACAGCAGCCCGAGCCACGAGCTTTCCTGACTGTGCAGCCCGGCGGAGGGGGCTCCTCGCCCGGCCATGGAGGAGGAGCTCTGCCCGCTGGATACATGTCCGTCACCGCTCATACTTTTAAACATTTTTCGTTTTAAGTGCAAAACGTGAATTTTATAATACTAGTTATTCCTGTTTCTAGCGTAGACACAGCCTTGAACACCGGCTGGCTCCTCACACACCGTCCACAGATCAGGGTATTAGGTTTATTGTAGGTAAAACAATGAAAAACCTTGTAAACCTGTGAGGGTTATTTTGTGGATTCACAATTGTAATTACTTACACTGTCGAGTCCTTATTTTAATTTAACCTACAATGCCTCTAATATGCAGTCATAAGGCCATCAGATTCAACACTGCCTTTTTAAAAATCACTTGACACTGAATCCATTTTTGTCAGTGAGTCAGTTTCTCCTTGAATATCTAAAGTGGATGAAATTAACTAATTTTCACCGTGAAAATCCACCTCAACCCAGACAGGAAACCCGGGAATAACGTCCGTCTCCCCGGCTCGCTGCGCGGCGCTAACGCTCCTCTGACAGCGGGGGTTGTTCTTCTTTCTTGAGGAGAATTTTGTGGAAACGGTGACGGAAAAAACGGACGAAAGATCAAAGTGTGAGGCCGAAAGAAGAGCCATGTTTGTCGGGTTCTAATCCCCGTAAAGAGGCGACGGGCGGCCAGCTGGAGATCTCCGGTGACTGGGGTAGCTTAGCTGTTAGCTTAGCACAAGCAGCTAGTAAGCTCAGCCGTTTGTAAACCAAAGTATCAAATATTCGATCTAAAAAACAAATTGTTGGATCAAAAACAATGTGCGACTGTTTTAATCTAATTCGGTTGACAATACTGATACGGTTTCTCCCGATTAAAAGTGTAATTTGATCTGCCCGGTATTTCCGTGTTTCTTCTCCGGTTTGAGATTTCATCAGAAAATATTAAGGGATCGTCAACATTTTCCGAGCAGCACGCACGAGCACGCAGCGACATCGCGACCAGGGAGCGTCGCGATGTTACTGAGGCAGTGGGGGCGAGCACGCTCAGACCGAAAGCGAGGATATGTTAAGAGTTGTAGACACATAGCAGGTAAGACAGGCAATGATCAAGTAGCTGACAAATAAATACAGAGAATCAGTAGAACAATTAGTAGCAGCATTAAAAAAGATAAGACTATTAAGGTTCGAGGAACTTTACAAAATATGTTTTGGCACGTAATAATAATAAATCATATATACTGACGCAGCTGACCTGTTACATAATAACATGACTGCTGGCACGTGTTTATCAGCTGACACACACACACACACACACACACACACACACACACACACACACACACACACACACACACACACACACACACACACACACACACACACACACACACACACACACACACACACACCAGTGTGACTTGATAAATGTAGTCTTTTAAGGGGAACAAGGAAGTTATTGGTATAGTTAGACTGAGAAATGAAAACAAAATGATATGTTTTGTATGAAACTCCCTCACACAGGGAACACAGGGATTTTAGACTTTGCTTTAACTCCTATAGAACTACAGGAGAGGGAACACAACGGAAAGAAGAGTATGGCCTCACTTTTACCCAGGTGCCAGATCTGAGTACTTCTACTTTTCCTAGGTTACTATATAAAACAAAAAACAAACATTTCTTTTTAATTCAAGTTTATTTTGTAGTGCAAATAATACAAAACATGTTTCTGAATGAAATGAATGCACATTAATCAGAGTGGATAATCTAGTAATCACATTGTCATGATTTCAGTGTGTACCTTACATTCTGTGTCCACTCCACTGCACCCGCTTTCCATCAGACCGTCACTGAGCCAAACTCTACTTTAAGCCTTCTTTAGGAGATCAGGGAATTAGGTTTATTGAAGGTAAAAAATAAACAAAAACGTGAGACTTTTGAGGGTTTTTGAGAACTTATATTTGACCTACACGCCTCGAATACTCCTGGAATCTGTGTCTTGAAGAACGTCTGAAACCAACAGCACTTTCATTATAATTACTCTGCAGATTATGATGTAGATTAATGATCTGGTGTCCGTCCAAGTTCCTCAGAGTCCAAGGTGAGGTGTTTAAAGGTCCAAATATTATCCCTTTAATAAGATAAAGGGTTATTTTTCTGTGGAAGGACCAATGGGAAACACCATGATGTGGCTTAAAGTCGTCTGATTGGCTGAACTACAGGAGAGTGTCAGGGTCAAAAATCACAACGTATGCACCTGAATCTGTCAGAAGAACTCGTCCTCTCAAATTTTCACATTTGTACAGACCCTCCTACAGGTCCCCTTCCTCCCTTTGTATTTGTCCTACAGCGCAGAAACACGGAGGTCGCTTCATAAATCCGAAAAGTACAAAATGTTTAAAATCAGGAATGGAATGAGCGTCCAATCCGAGCTGAAAGGCAAACAGGCTCATGCACCGCAGATAGAAAATCAAAGCATCCGCTCTATAAAAAATCCTGTTAGCAACACGGAGCTAAGCTAATGCTAAAGCTAAAGGCTTCTCTCAACGTAGCGTAAAGAAACGTTAGGTTCCCCCCCTGGATGAAAGTCAGGCCAAGTTTAATCGTGAAAATTCTGAACCAGCTAAAATGTATCATCGTCCCTTTTTCTGCTGAAAGATATCGGACTCAGTTACCCAGCATGCACCTGTGTGTGCCGACTGAAACACATTTCATTGTAAATATTATAATTAATATCATATTCACTTCTCTGATGCTTTTTAAAACGGCGTATTAGGGCCACTGTTTGATGTACGTCTGGAACTATTGAAGTTAACTTGTGAGTTTTTCCACTTTATTATCAGAAAATGCTCACGTTTCTTTATTGTTAATGAACGGTTTTAATCTCAGAGAATACCCACGAGCTTTACACTTTAATTGTGTATTCACACACTCAATGTGATGGAGTTTCATCTTGTAAATACAACAACTTCAGTGTCAGATAATCAGATCTATATTCCACTTTAAATGACCCTAACACGCCGTTGCATCTTTTCCATCTAAGTGATTTACATACTTAAAAGTCAGTCTGAAACTAAACCTGTGAGTCTGAGCCTGTCTTCATTTAAATTAGTAAAAATATTTTGTGTTAAAACTGTTGAATCTCAAGTTTCCATGAAGTTTATCTCACTAATCTGTATGCTGTTTGAAGTTTAAAGGACCTGATGATGAGAAATAAAATCAACTTTGAATTTAAAATCAACGATAAGATTTAAAAAGCAAATCAACCTCTGCTCTCAGAGGATCAGCCACAGGGCTTTTACTTTGAAAGGACCTCCTTTGTGTCTGGTCCTCCAAGGAGAACTCTTCCTCTCTGCCTTTAGTCCGGCGCTCAGTGGGCAGGGTCTGAGCCTCCCAGTGGGTGCCAGTCCACCCAGTGCCCCCCCGGCACAAGGCCCCGCAGAGGGATGAAGGCCTCCCCCAGCACTGAGGTCTCCCAGAAGGGCCCATCACCCAGGACCCGAAGGTGGATCACCCTCTGGTCCAGGTCCCCCCGTGGGATACGCTCGTACACCAGCTGCAGGGAAACAAGTATTATAACAACAACACAACAACAACATGTAGAAACCCCTGCCGCATGTAGGTGTGTGTGTGTGTGTGTGTGTGTGTGTCTCACCATCTGGTTGTATGTGGGGTTACAGGTGCGTCTCGCGGCCCTGGTCTTCCTCTTGCTGGTCTTCATGGGGTCCGGCAGCAGGTACAGCTTCACATAGGGGTCGGGGTCAGCGCCGTCCTGCAGGGGCTGCTGGGTAATCACACGGGACACTCAGGAAAAAACTTTATTTAGAGCTAATCAAAACTCCTTTAGACAGACACACACACACACACACACACACACACACACACACACACACACACACACACACACACACACACACACACACACACACACACACACACACACACACACACACACACACACACACTGACCAGGCCTCTGATGTGCATCACCATGATGAACAGCTTGTCCTTCTTGTAGGAGATCGACAGCTTCACCTCCCCAAGTGCTGTACCTGCAGCAGGAGACCAGGAAAGCTCTACACACACACACACACACACACACACACACACACACACACACACACACACACACACACATTGTTTTGTACCAATAAACAAACTGTATTAATAATGGTGTAGCGGCCTAAACCAAAAAAATAGGACTGAAAACAAACTGAGCTGAGGCCCCCGTCAGCAGATATTACTCATGGGTTAAAGAAAGGTCTGGGCACAAGTCCATTTTATTTAGCTGATGCCAGATCAGAGTAAACCCCTTCTCTTCTGTGTGCCTCTCGCATACCCTATGGTAAAACCGTATGCCTACCGGGTGCGCCGTTACCAACTTATAGTCACCTGGTTTGCTGGCTGTGTGTCCTGGCCTCTCGTCTCGGGGAGCGGATGGAAGAAGGTGTAGACGAGGTCACACTGTCACACATAGATAAATAATAATAATAGGACAGATATATTATCCAAAAACAACAGGCTAATTAATATAAATATTACAAAATAATGTATTAATGACACCGCTGCTTGATAACACAATTAAAGGACAATAGCAACATTTCTAAAAACACAAACATTAAAATCTTAATTAATCAAATCTTATTCAGAATTTGATTAATTAAGATTTTAACCATTCATTTTTATAATGAGAGAAAGAGATGGAGAGAGAAACGCCTGCGACGGCAACTAGCTGCTAAAACTGGAAGAACCTGATACCCTGATACCCCCCCCAGCCCACCCCCCCCACACACACACTCACACACACTCACACACACTGTCCACACAGTGAGATCATTTCTGAGAAGTGCTGAGTGAAAATGAACTGGAACTCTGACACACAGATGGTGTGTTTATTAGCTGTCAATAATAATAATGTTTGTGTGTATCGGACCTGCGGAGCTGTTCACATCCTGAGTAAATATATTATGGTGTGTGGGTTTTATTCTCTGTCTTATTCTAAGCTCCTGCATCATGAGGCCTGGTCTCTGTCGTCAGGCAGAAACAAGAGAATTGTTTTATTTTTGATTTAATCTTTAGACTTTTTACTTTTGCCAAGTGTGTTTCATTTGTGTCAGTACACCTGAGTGTCACTGCAGACAGAAGTGAATAATAATGATAATAATAATTGTACTTGAATGACTATTTATTATTAATATTATAATTCTAACCCCTTAACGCCTATTGTCGCGAATTCGCCTCAAACCGCTTCTATTAAAAATGCAGCCGAGATCGTGCATGTGTTCCCCCAATGCCGGTTCATGTCTCTTCGATACGGACCTAGGAACGTTTTGCAAGCACTAGTTTCTCGTAGGACCGGTCAAAGAGTGGGAACTTACACCCGGTCGACGAAGGAGGGCATATCCGGTTAGACGCTAACGAGTGGAGAAAGCAATACGAAATATACGGTCCTATTTGAGGTAAGTTATTGAAAAAAAAAATATTTTTGCTGTTTATTGTTTGTTTGTGCAGCTAACGAGCAGAATAGAATAGTTTTGACAGATATTTCTGAAGTTATTTGAAGTGATTCTGTGTGTCGCGAATTCGCTACATTCGGCCATATTGTCTACATTGGTTACAATGAGTACATGTTTTGTATTATGTAAATACAGATGTCTGCATTCAATAGTGACCTTTTATTTCTTTCATTTAGCTTGACCTCGAAGTATGGAAAGCTGTTTTCAAAGAACTTTTCTGTCTTACAACTGTACTCATAAATCATAAATAAAAATGTCTGCTCTTTCAATAGTGACTTTTTTTTTTTACACCAGGTGATGAAAGCAGCAGCAGCAGCAGCAGTGATGACAGTGGCAGCACTGATGGAGACTCTGATGCGGTCCCTAGCACCAGTTCTGCAGCTACTGCTGCGAGAGCACCTACTACAACCTTAGCTGTTTTGTTCTTGTTATTGTTATTGTTTTCATTGTTATAATGAATGGTTAATGATGTCATGAGTTTTTGACAGCTGAGTTCATGAGTAAGACAGCTCGGCACATCCTTTGTTCTCTCTAAGTGTTTTCTCTTTCTCGTTCTCTCTCTCTCACACACACACACACACACACACACACACACACACACACACACACACACACACACACACACACACACACACACACACACACACACACTCTCTCTCTATTACACACAGTTCTACATGCTGTTTTTTTATTGTTGTTTTGTTGTCATTGTCATGAGTTTTGCATGTCTGTTGACATATTGTCATGAAATTAATACTATTTTAATTTAAATTATATGTTGGCATCAATAAAATGAATTACATGCCTGAGATGGGAAATGTGTTTTAATTACTATTTGATCCATTAATGCCTGTTGTCGCTAATTTGCATCATACCCCAAATTACTATTTTATCCATTAATGCCTGTTGTCGCTAATTTGCATCATACCCAAAATTATATCTATTCTATGTGCTAAATTGAAATTAATAATCTCCACTTAATTTAGCATCTGCTTGAAAGCAAAAACACATAAAATAAATTTTTTAACATAATTGCATTTAAATTCAGGCGTCAAGGGGCTAAATATTATTATAGTTGAAATAATAAAAGCTCATTTATTAACGCTAAAATGTAACATCTGTTCTGACCTGAGCGACCTCAGGTGCAGCGTGGATCAGGTGCCACACGTAGCCATTCAGCTCGTCTCTCCTCTTATCAGCTGCCGCCTCCCCCCGAGACCGACCAATCACAAGGCGGCTCGGGAAGCTGGGGGCGGGACAAAGGGAAAATTAAAAATGTAAAAAATCCTTCAAGATTCTTCTGTCAGTGTGTGTGTGTGTGTGTGTGTGTGTGTGTGTGTGTGTGTGTGTGTGATTACTGATTACCTGGGCAGTTTGTTTGAGGGGAACATGAGTCTCAGTTTGTTGTGGAGTTCATGAAACTCTTCAAATGTTCTCTGAAGCAGCAGCGCCTCCTGCTGACCCTCACGCTCCACCTTCACCACAAACACCTGCAGGCACACACACACACACACACACACACACACACACACACACACACACACACACACACACACACACACACACACACACACACACACACAATCATCTATATGTAAAAACACCAATTTAAAGTGTCAATATATTGATGTGTTTATGAACTCACGTAGCCCTTGCCGGTGCGCAGGTGCCTGCAGACGTACAGGCTGCGGAGCAGCCCGCCCCCCCCATCTGGGCGGTGTGCACTCGGGGGGCGAAGGAGAGGGAGGGCCGGTCCTCAGAGGAAAACTTCATCTGAGCAAGACTGTGGATGAAGAAGTTAAGACGGGTCGCCACGCTGCCCAGACTGGACTCAATCAGCCTGAGGAGAGACACACACTCCGTCAGACTCACACACTCAGTCTGGCTCTCTTAGTATTCACTGTTTGCAGGGAGTGTGTGTGTGTGTGTGTGTGTGTGTGTGTGTGTGTGTGTGTGTGTGTGTGTGTGTGTGTGTGTGTGTGTGTGTGTGTGTGTACCTGGTGAAGTACATGGTGGCGTCGGCCTCGCTCTCATGAGGTCTCAGAGCGTCGTACACATACTTCAGATCATCCAGATCAGAGAGCTCAGGGATCCCACAGGACAACATCTGCACACACACCCACTATTATTTTCATTGTCTCTTGAATTTATTTTGATGTAGTACCCTGCATGCTGCTACAGAGTGTTCATGAATTGTGTGTGTGTGTGTGTGTGTGTGTGTGTGTGTTTGTACCAGCCCCAGCAGGTTGAGGAACAGGTGTGTGTGTCTCCTGATGAGGTTATAGGCTTCGCAGCAGAGATCCACGAAGTCGTGGAAGCGGCTGGAGGGTTTTATCTCCTCCGTTGATCACGTACGCCATGTCGGAGGTGAACACGAAGGGGGCGCGGTCCCTGAGAGAGACAGGAAGAAAAAAATGTAAGATTCAATAGTGGCAGACCGGGGTGGTGGTTCCCCTTCAGAAGGTGTGTGCCAATTACAGAGGCATCACATTACTCCCCGGGAAAGTTTACTCTAAGGTGCTGCAAAGGAGGGTCCGGCCGATTGTCGAACCTCAGATTGAAGAGGAACAATGTGGTTTTCGTCCTGGTCCTGGAACGACGGACCAGCTTTTCACCCTCGCAAGGATCCTGGAGGGGGCCTGGGAGAACGCTCATCCGGTCTACATGTGCTTTGTGGATTTGGAGAAGACGCATGACCGGGTTCCCAGGGAGATACTGGGGTGCTGCGGGAGTATGGGGTGAGGGGGTCTCTGCTCAGGGCCCTCCAATCTCTGTACTCCCAAAGCGAGAGCTGTGTCCGGGTCCTCGGTAGCACGTCGGACCAATTTCCGGTGAGGGTTGGCCTCCGCCAGGGCTGCGCTTTGTCACCAATCCTGTTTGTGATTTCGAGGCGTAGTCGTGGGGAGGGGGTCTGCAGTTCGGTGGGCTAAGGATTGCACCACTGCTGTTTGCAGATGATGTGGTCCTAATGGCTTCATCGGTCTGTGACCTTCAGCACTCACTGGATCGGTTCGCGGCCGAGTGTGAAGCGGCTGGGATGAGGATCAGCACCTCCAAATCTGAGGCCATGGTTTTCAGCAGGAAACCGATGGACTGTCCACTCCAGGTAGGGAATGAAGCCTTACCCCAAGTGAAGGAGTTCAAGTATCTCAGGGTCTTGTTCTCGAGTGAGGGAACAATGGAGCGTGAGATGGGCCGGAGAATCGGAGCAGCGGGAGCGGTACTGCAGTCGCTTTAACCGCACCGTTGTGACAAAAAGGGAGCTGAGCCAGAAGGCAAACCTCTCTGCCTACCGGGCCATCTTCCTTCCTACCCTCACCTATGGTCATGAAGGATGGGTCATGACCGAAAGAACGAGATCGCGGATACAAGCGGCCGAAATGGGATTACTCCGCAGGGTGGCTGGCATCTCCCTTAGGGATAAGGTGAGAAGTTCAGTCTTCCGGGAGGGACTCGGAGTAGAACCGCTGTTCCTTCTCATTGACAGGAGCCAGTTGAGGTGGTTCGGGCACCTAGTGAGGATGCCACCTGGGCGCCTGCCTAGGGAGGTGTTCCAGGCACGTCCAGCTGGGAAGAGACCGAGGGGTAGACCTAGGACCAGGTGGAGGGGTTATATCTCTTCGCTGGCCTGGGAGCGCCTTGGAATCCCCCCAGTCAGAGCTGGTTGATGTGGCCAGGGAAAGAGAAGTTTGGGGCTCTCTGCTGGAGCTGTTACCTCCGAGACCCTGACGGAAAAGCGGGAGAAGATGGACGGACGGACGGACGGACGGACGGACGGACGGACGGACGGACGGACGGAAGATTTTAAAATAATTCAGACTTTTTTCTAAAAATCTCCAAATTCTGATTATTATTATTTTAAAGGTTTTTTTTCAGTTATCACTTTTTTTTGGGATGTTAAGCATTCTGACCTTTTTCTAAAGATGTGGACTTTTTTCTCAAATTTTGAAAGAAGTCAATTGTCCAGACTTAAAAATGTTGAGCAAAAAGTCAGGATTTTAACAAAAAAGACAATCCTTCAAAAGTCTGAAAAAAGTCTTTTCTCTGACTTTTTTCTCACAATCACTATTTTTTCTGAAAATCTTCCTCTGTCTGTCTGCTGTGGAATAAATGCTGAAGGTCTGACCGTTTGATGTTCCCGAACATCTGCGCGTGTCCCAGGAACTTCCCGAAGTCGATGTGGAACATGTGACCGCTGCTCTTCAGCATGATGTTGTCATTGTGCCGGTCGCAGATACCCAGGATGTAGGTGGCCACGCAGCAGCCAGCACACGAGTAGATGAAGTTCTCCACCGCCTGCACACACACACACACACACACACACACACACACACACACACACACACACACACACACACACACACACACACACACACACACACACACACACACACACACACACACACACACACACACACACACACACACACACACACACACACAGTTTTATGTCAATAACAAACGATAACATCTCTTCAGCTTGTGTTCACCTTTTCAGGAGGTTTACTCGTCACGTAAGTGTGGGTGTACCTTGTCGTACTGCTCGTCAGTGGGGTTGTGTTTCTGCAGCCAGTCGGCCAGCGGTCGGTCTTTGAAGGATCCGGTGACTCCGTGCTCCACCTGGATCTTCCTCAGAGTGTCGGCCTGAGGAATCATCTCCACCATCCCTGCACACACACACACACACACACACACACACACACACACACACACACACACACACACACACACACACACACACACACACACACACACACACACACACACACACACACACAGACACACACACACACACACACACACACATTCATTTATAAGGAATAAACACGGCTACTTCTGATTCCAAAGCAGATATTTTTGAGTCAGCATTTCTCCGATCATGTGACGGATTGAAATACACTCCTGACCTCTGCCTCTGCCGGTGGAGAAGCACTTGAAGATGACCATCCTCATGTCCAGACCCTCTTGGATCCAGATCTTGTTCATGATGCGGATCACCTGCAGGGTCAGCATGTCCTGCCGCAGGTCGTCCCCCGACTGCAGGGATTATATAGATTCAGGTACTCAGTGTTTAACAGTCTTCAGTTCTCTGTAGTTCTAGACATGAGTAAACAGACAGGTAAACAGATGTGTAGAGAGGTAAACATATCAGGTAAATATAAGATCAAATCAGCTAAAATATCAGATGAAAAAAGGATAAATATCCTGTATATTATCAGGTAACTTTCAGGTGAGTGTGACCTTGAAGATGACGTTGATGTTGTCTCCCAGCGGGTCGAGGTTTTGGAAGGACAGTTTGAGAGGAACAGCGTTGGAGTTGAAGAACGAACATGACTGGAAAACACAGAAGCAAAACAACATGATCAGCAGCAGGTGTGTGTGTGTGTGTGTGTGTGTGTGTGTGTGTGTGTGTGTGTGTGTGTGTGTGTGTGTGTGTGTGTGTGTGTGTGTGTGTGTGTGTGTCTGTGTGTGTGTGTGTGTGCTGTGTGTGTGTGTGTGTGTGTGTGTGTCTGTGTGTGTCTGTGTGTGTGCGTGTGTACCTGGATGTTGATTCCTTTGACGAGCAGCGCCGGGTTGAGAGGGAGTCTGCAGCTGCTGTTCACCGAGAAGAACTGCTTCATCTCCTCCAGACCCTCCTTCAGCACACACTGCAACACACACATAGTTGTTGTTGTTATTATTATTATTAATAATAATAATAATAATAACAACAGGATTATTGTGATCAACAATCCACACAAATCATCCAGTTCTCTGTAGTTTTTGGGCTTTAGCAATATTTATATAGTGCAGCATCCAGCGGAGTGCAGCATCCAGCGGAGCGCAGCATCCAGCAGAGTGCAGCATCCAGCAGAGTGCAGCATCCAGCAGAGTGCAGCATCCAGCGGAGCACAGCATCCAGCAGAGACACAGACTGACATGTACCACCCGAGCTGCAGCCTTCGAAACATCGAATTTAAAACGCGTTATTAGGCATCACTTCCGGTCTGAGCGGCTCACCTGTCTGCTGGACGGAGAGGCGTCCCGGACTTTGTGAGCCACCTGAGCGAGGACGGACACGAGCCAGCACTGCCGGTCGAACTCTTCCCGGAGACCGAGACCCACGCAGCACAGCAGGGCGGCAAGCAGGTGCTGATACCGAGCGCTGAACTGACTGTCCTGCAGGTTGTCCTTCAGCAGCCTGAAGAGAGAGAGATTAATCCTGGTTTTAAGGTCCCATATTGTGGCCGTTATTACTGATCATAGTTCCATTGTTGAGGAGTACTAGAATAGATTTACATTGTTCGATGTTCCAAAATCACATTGGTTTCCTCATACAGCATCTCTGTGTAGTATCTCTATTCACTCTCTGTCCTAACGCTTTGTAGGAGCTCCTGCCCACCCATCCCATTGGGCACCGTGTGCTCACGCCCACTCTGTTCTGATTGGTCAACAACCAGAGAGGTTACGCCCTAACAGAGTGCTTCCCCAGCCTTCCCGTTACAGCTGAGCATCAGTTTATGTTACAGCCATATATGTTTGAACCGGCATCCGGTCCTGACAGGACACAGACCAACGTGATGGACCTGATCCACCGTCCCAGTAGGGACTGGAGCCGGCGGTTTCACAGTGGAACCTTTTTATTTGGTGTCGCTGTTACATTTCAGATGATAGAACTGAATCAGAGTAGGAAAAGCCTGGTCCTTCAGTACTGCACGCTTTGCATATCGACATCAACCTGTGCAAGGTTTCTGAAGCTGTGGTCCGTGAAATGCCGGGCACACAGTACAGTACCTCGAACCGCTGAAGGAAAATACATTTAAACCACTGACTTCTTCGTGGTTCTGCCTTCAGTGAGGCAAACAGATGACATGTCCCCTCACATTTCAGGGCACTGTATTTCAGCCTTGCAACAGTAGATGGTCGGCTGGCAGAGGGTGGGCCTGTTGTTCTATAGCTATTGGCGTGCCAACTTGCCGATAGCGCTGATTTAGTGACGGCAATAACCCCCGGAAGAATTTTTTTAAAGAAAAATCTCCAACGAGGCGTGGGAGGGCAGCATGGACACGTCTCTCCTTCTTCAGATCTGTACTCGCTACAGGGTGTACTCTGAGGGTTTGTGACTCTGCAGACCGGTTGCATGCAGAGAAAACTAAATAACAGGGAGGAGGGGTTCTAACCGGAGAAGCATAATAGGGGACCTTTAACTAATCCTGACTATCATGCAGTTTGCCCTTCAGTAGCCTGAAGAGAGAGAGATTAATCCGGGTTTAACTAATCCTGAGTCTAATCCTGACTATCCTGCAGGTTGTGTGTTCATATGTGACATATAAAATTGGTAATAAATAAGGTGTGTGTGATCAGCTGACCAGAAGAGGTAGTGGGCGATGCGGACGTCCCCGATGGCTCTCCGGAGGAGGAACCGAACCAGAGCGCTGTCCAGGTAACACTCGTACTTCAGAGCCTGCCACAGACGCATCGGTTAGACACAGTACATTACATACTCTCTCTGAACACAAAATAAAAGCCTGTTTGTCTCTGTTACTTTCAAAATAAAAGCCCTGTTGATTCCCTGTCATGTTACCTGTACGAGCTGAGGCAGGAAGTCGAGCAGCTCTGAGTCTGTGATGGAGTCCATCCACTGAACCGCCGTCCTCCTCAGCTCCTGGTCTGGGAACCTGAAACACGATGACATCACTCAGGTGAGCTCGATGCCGTCACTCAGGGAGGAGACACTCATATCTAACGCTGTTTCTAATATCTTAGAGGAAAGGAACAGAACATGACGTCCTTCAGGTCGGGTCTTACGTGGCGTGCAGGAGGCCCAGGGCGTCCAGGTGTGGGGGGCAGGCCCACTGCTTCAGCAGGGCGTAGATGTCGGGCAGGCAGGACCACTCCCAGCAGGGGGCGCTGGCCAGAACCAGAGGCAGCGCCGCACTCTCAGCCTGACAGAACGCCTTCTTCTCCCACAGCAGGCGCCGGTCCTCCAGCGTCAGCCTGCACACACACACACACACACACACACACACAGGAGGAATAAATACATTTATACACTTGTGTGTGTGTGTGTGTGTGTGTGTGTGTGTGTGTGTGTGTGTGTGTGTGTGTGTGTGTGTGTGTGTGTGTGTGTGTGTGTGTGTGTGTGTCGGACCAGAACACAGCCTTCTTGTGGAGGACGTCCTGCAGCTGGATCTGACTGATGGCGTCCAGCCTGGAGAAATCGTACTGAGGACAGAAATCTGCCGGGGGGGGGGGTGCTGAACCGGACCTCGAAGGCTGAGGTGGGGAAGTCCACCTGAGAGGGGGAGACAGAGGGGGAGACAGAGGGGGAAAATGGGGGGAGGTAGAGGTTATTATTGCTGTTTGTACCTGCTATGGCCCTGTGACGCTGTAAATGACTGTCTCACCTGCAGGATCACGCTGTCCGGCTGGCTGAAGTTCGGCGAACTCGTCCGAGCGTTTCCTGTCCTCCCCGGGGCTGCTGGCCACAGACCGAGCAGCTTCCTGCCACACGTCAGGACGCTACACACACACACACACACACACACACACACACACAATATAATCTTTGAAAAAAAAAATTTATTTTGTCAAATTCTCTCTCACTGTCTGAACAGCAGCTGTTAGCTTAGCATAAGGCGTGTAGTATGCTGTGACTCACTGACTGTACAGCAGCTGTTAGCTTAGCATAAGGCGTGTAGCATGCTGTGACTCACTGTCTGAAGTTGAAGAGCGGCATGGTGACCCAGCCCAGAGCCTCGATGCTGCGCCGCTGCCTGCCCTTCTCCTCGGCTCCTCCAGGGGGCGGCAGAGAGCTGGCGTACAGCGTGACGGTCAGCTGAGACTCCCGGGGCAGCTGGTTGATCTGCACCGGGAAGCACACCCTGGAGGGGTGGCAGGGAGGTTATTTAAGAACACTGGAGCTACAAAACAGGTGTGTACAGGTGTATACAGGTGTGTGGAAGTTTCATTTCAGGTGAGTACAGGTGTATGAAGGTGTGTACAGGTGTGTATACGTGTGTGCAGGGGTTTGTACCTCTGGTCCCACACCACCAGGTGGAACAGGTATTTGCTGACCGCCTGCTTGCTGGTGTGCTGCGGCGCGCAGAGCTCCGCCCCTCCGTGAGTCAGAGAGCAGGACAGGAAGAAGCCCTCGTAGCTGACCAATCAGAGCGCAGGGACACGATGATGTCAGGATGGAAATATTCCCCCGTAATCTTTTTTAGTTTGCAGTTCTTTTTGTTCTGTTCATTAGTTTTTATATAATGTATAAACAAGCTTTAATATGAAGCATCTGTTGGGGTACGGAGAGGAAACACAGTTCACTCTGACAAACATTACAGACTTTAACTTCAAGTTGTTGATCAGACTTTTGACCTCTTATAAGATTATAAACTCAGGGCTTTTACTGGTAATTAAGTATTGGTAGGCTGAGATATATATTCTCCTACTGCAGTAGTATAACACACACACACACACACACACACACACACACACACACACACACACAGATGGTGTCAAGGTCAGCTCTGGTTCCCAGGCAGTCAGCCCTTTGTGTGTGAGTTAGTGGGGGGGAGGGGCAGCAGCCTTTGTTCTACATCTAACACACACACACACACACACACACACACACACACACACACACACACACACACACACACACACACACACACACACACACACACACACACACACACACACACACACACACACACACACACACACAAATCTCTTCCTTGCTATAAACACATTGTATATCCCCACATCATACACCAGAGGGTTGAGGTTTGTGTGTGTGTGCGTGTGTCTGTGTGTGTGTGTGTGTACCTGGCAGCCCAGGTGATGGGGATGCGGTGAGCGGCGTGCACGTTGAAGGCGAGCACATTGTTGACGAGGCCGGCCTCCTGCAGCGTCGCCGTGTAACCGCGGCTCGGCGCCGCTGGCTGGAAGTTGGCGTTGAAGGTGTTGCAGTACAGCTCCACCAGGTCCAGGATGGCCGCCGTCAACTTCTCCACCACTTTCTCTGAGAGACGACATCCTGTCCGTCACACTCTGACACACACCCTTCAGGTCTCACTTTCCTCTCATCTGTGTCTTAAAACTCAGCGTGTTGTTTCCTGTGTCTAATCTCACTGCTAACACATAGCTAACTTTAACTGTTAGCAGTTAGCTGTTAGCAGTATGTTAGCAGTTAGCTGTTAGCAGTATGTTAGCAGTTAGCTGTTAGCAGTATGTTAGCAGTATGGTGGCAGTATGTTAGCAGTTAGCTGTTAGCAGTATGGTGGCAGTATGTTAGCAGTTAGCTGTTAGCAGTATGGTGGCAGTATGTTAGCAGTTAGATGTTAGCAGTATGTTAGCAGTTAGCATTTAGCTGTTAGCAGTATGTTAGCAGTTAGCTGTTATCAGTTAGCTGTAAGCAGTTAGATGTTAGCTGTTAGATGTTAGCAGTATGTTAGCAGTTAGATGTTAGCAGTTAGCAGTTAGATGTTAGTAGTATGTTAGCAGTTAGCATTTAGCTGTTAGCAGTATGTTATCAGTTAGCTGTTATCAGTTAGATGTTGGCAGTATGTTAGCTGTTAGCAGTATGTTATCAATTAGCTGTTATCAGTTAGATGTTGGCAGTATGTTAGCTGTTAGCAGTTAGCCACCGGTGCAGTGGGTTCCTAAGAGTTGCACTATGGTGCACTCAGGCTCTTTGGAGTGAAGAGTAATAAGGTAAACTATAGCATTGTCTAGGTTTGGTTTGAAACGTACCTCTGTTCTCTCTGACTGCCAGCACTGATGCATCCTGGGAGGACAGACAGGAAGAGGACAGCATGAAGCTTTGATAACAGACTTCACTGAGAGAGACTGAGTGATGTGTTCAGGCTCACCTTCAGGACTCGGGGCTGCAGACGGCAGGGGCATGCTGGGAGCTGGCTGAGGGCCGCCGTCACGTCGGGCGTCTCCACGGACGCCAGCGAGCTGCAAAGCGCCTTCACCGATTGGACGAGACGCTCCACGTGCAGCGGCAGCTCCGTCTGCAGGGACAGACAGCAGGAGGAGCTTTTCATTTGGACTGACAGCTTTTGTGCATCTGTCTTTCACAGGACGTCTGGGATTAGGAGCCAGAGAGAGGGGGCAATCTCTGTGAGGGAGGGGCCTGTGTGTTAGTGAGCTGGATGTCCTCACAGGTGTGTTTACCTCCGACAGCAGGAAGGACTCGGCCTCGTTGTGGAACGTGTCGAGCAGCAGAGTCAGAGCCTCCCTGAACACAAAACAAGAAGAGAAATATGACGTTGAGGTGAGAGACAGGTGAGAGAGAGACAGGTGAGAGAGCCAGGTGAGAGAGAGACAGGTGGGAGAGAGGTGAGAGAGAGACAGGTGAGAGAGAGACTTTTAAAACAGAAATGAAGGAGCTGATTGGACATAAATAATGTTTATTAATTATGTCCAAGGGGCAAGGCCCCGCCCCCACCTGGTGACGGTCTGTCTGATTGGACGCTCCTGCAGTAGGATGCTGTGGTTCATGGTGGACAACGTCTCGTCGTCCGCATTCTGTGGACAAAACACAAGTCATCATGTCCCGCTCTGTGTGTGTGTGTGTGTGTGTGTGTGTGTGTGTGTGTGTGTGTGTGTGTGTGTGTGTGTGTGTGTGTGTACCGTGCGGGACAGCTCCGTGTTGATGGATGTCCTCTTGGTGAGACACAGTCGGACGTCCCAGTCAAACTTTAGACACGTCTGAACAAACTCCAACCCGGCCAGAGTCTGAGAGCTGAGAGACAGACAGGTAAGAGACAGACAGGAGAGAGACAGACAGGAGAGAGAGTGAAAGGAGAGAGAGAGAGAGAGAGAGAGACAGGTGAGAGAGAAAGAGACAGACAGACAGACAGACAGGTGAGAGACAGACAGGGGAGAGAGACAGGAGAAGACAGACAGGTGAGAGAGAGAGAAGTGAGAGAGACAGGTGAGAGACAGACAGGAGAAGACAGACAGGAGAGAGAGAGAGAGAGAGAAGTGAGTGACAGACAGGTGAGAGAGAGAGAAGTGAGAGACAGACAGGTGAGAGATAAGTGAGAGACAGACAGGTGAGAGAGAGACAGGTGAGAGACAGACAGGTGAGAGACAAACAGGTGAGAGAGAGAAGTGAGAGACAGACAGGTGAGAGAGAGACAGACAAACAGGTGAGAGAGAGGGAGAGAGAGAGAGAGAGATAGACAGGTGATAAACAGACAGGAGAGAGAGAGACAGGAGAGAGAAGTGAGTGACAGACAGGTGAGAGACCGACAGGTGAGAGAGGGAGAAGTGAGGGGCAGACAGGTGAGAGACAGACAGGAGAGAGAGAGAGAGAGAGAGAGAGAGAGAGAGAGACAGAGAGAGAGAGACAGGAGAAGACAGATAGGTGAGAGACAGACAGGTGAGAGACAGACAGGAGAGAGAGAGAGAAGTGAGTGACAGACAGGTGAGAGAGAGAAGTGAGAGACAGACAGGTGAGAGAGAGAGAGAAGTGAGAGACAGACAGGTGAAAGACAAACAGGTGAGAGAGAGAAGTGAGAGACAGACAGGTGAGAGAGAGACAGGAGAGAGACAGACAGATGAGAGAGGGAGAAGTGAGAGACAGACAGGTGAGAGAGAGACAGGAGAGAGACAGACAGGTGAGAGAAAGGGATATAAGATACTATTTAATGTTGTTTTAATGCATTTATAGATGCGCTTTTATTTTGAAATTCCATGTCACCACTTCCTGTCTAATCAACCCCTATCTATAATGTAAAAGCTGAATAAAAGCTCTGTCAGTAAAGCTGCTTTAATATAAACGTTTCAGCAGACAGACAGTCATTGTTTCACAGCAGGAAGTACAGCCTCTCACAGCTGCAGCTTATCACACGGAAACACACACACACACACACACACACACACACACACACACACACACACACACCAGCAGCTCTCTGTAGATTCATATAACAACATCAGAAAAAACATGAGTACAGCTGCAGCCTGTGTGTGTGTGTGTGTGTGTGTGTGTGTGTGTGTGTGTGTGTGTGTGTGTGTGTGTGTGGAGCAGCTGGTGTGTCCGTCAGACAGCAACGCCACTGTTATCATTAAATGGTAACTTCCAATCTGTCTCGCTGTGTGACGTGCAACACACGCCTCAGCAGACTTCAGGGATGATAAAACTTTTAGTTTCCGCTTGGCGCCAATTCTGGTTTTTCACCAGAAAGTGGGCCGGCCGTAATTTCTCCAGGGAGTGACATAGCACTGCGCTCGTCTAAAGCGTTCTCTCACTCTGCCATTACACACAGAGCACACGGGTCACTCACTTGTGCAGGAACTCGTCCTGACCGCACACCTTTAGCAGGTAGTCGTCCACGTCCACGTCCAGGTCGTCCTGAGCGTAGCACAGAGTCTGATAGATCAGCAGGTCCACTGTGGACGAGCCTGAGAGACAGACAGACATATATCACAAACAATACACAGTATAAAGTATTCTGGAAAAATAAAGACCTCTTAACTGTGTGGAGGTTAGAACATTAACTATCAGTGACCCTTCCAGAGACACAACCTTTATTTTGAAATCAGCAGTTTTATTGTGGCGGTGAGTTCCTATCTTACCGTCGCAGGTGAAGGTGAGCGGCTCTCTGAAGTGCCGGCTAGAGACGGTGACCCGAACACTGACCCCAAGCGCCTGCTGCAGCTCCTCCCCCCCCACCGACCCCGCCCACACAAAACCACCGTTCCTACTGCGCTCAGTGTGGGGGTCCGCCGAGCGCAGCCTGTACACAGAGTACACAGTCAGTACTAACACACAGAGTACACCGTCAGTACTAACACACAGAGTACACCGTCAGTACTAACACACCGTCAGTACACAGTCAGTACACCGTCAGTACTAACACACAGAGTACACCGTCAGTACTAACACACCGTCAGTACACAGTCAGTACACCGTCAGTACTAACACACAGAGTACACCGTCAGTACTAACACACAGAGTACACAGTCAGTACTAACACACAGAGTACACAGTCAGTACTAACACACAGTCAGTACTAACACACAGAGTACACAGTCAGTACTAACACACAGTCAGTACTAACACACAGAGTACACAGTCAGTACTAACACACAGAGTACACAGTCAGTACTAACACACAGAGTACACCGTCAGTACTAACACACAGAGTACACCGTCAGTACTAACACAAAGTCAGTACTAACACACAGTCAGTACTAACACACAGTCAGTACACAGTCAGTACACAGTCAGTACACAGTCAGTACTAACACACAGAGTACACAGTCAGTACACAGTCAGTACACAGTCAGTACACAGTCAGTACACAGTCAGTACTAACACACAGTCAGTACACAGTCAGTACACAGTCAGTACACAGTCAGTACACAGTCAGTACACAGTCAGTACTAACACACAGAGTACACAGTCAGTACTAACACACAGTCAGTACTAACACACAGAGTACACAGTCAGTACACAGTCAGTACACAGTCAGTACACAGTCAGTACACAGTCAGTACACAGTCAGTACACAGTCAGTACTAACACACAGAGTACACAGTCAGTACACAAAAGTCTAAATATCTCAGGAAAGTCAAAATTCTAAGGAAACGCATAATTCTGAGAAAACTGAAAAATCTGAAGTCAAAAGTCTGAAAAAAATCTGATTTTTTTTTTATTCTGAGAATTTTTGCGTTTTTGCAGAAAGTCGTATTTCTAAAAAGTCAAACTTCTGAGAAAAAAGGCAACATCCTAAGAAAAGTCAAAATTCTATGAGAAGTTTAAATTCTGTGCAGTCATGTTTCTGCAAAACTGAGAAAAAATCTGAACAGTCAAAATTCTATGAAAAGTCAATACTACAACGAGTGCATCATGAAATATATACGCCGAGTGTGTGTACGTGCGTGCGTGTGTGTGTGTGTTACTCACACGTCCAACATGTGGCAGAAAGCAGCCACCTCCTCGTCTCTCTCTTCACTAACTTGGAAGAGTTCATATCCAAACCCATTGGTCCTGGAGCCCAGAGACACCTGTCAATCATACAGAGCCAACCAATCAGAAAGGAGAGCTCCACCTACCCACTATTCAGCCTCGTGCAGCTCATTCTGTATGTTATTTTCAACACAGAGGAGAATAATTACATCAGGAAAACATTTGTTATTTATATAAAATGACTAAATGAGGAGCTGTACAAAAGATCACTGCTCCTCGCACGAGGACGGTTAAATACAGAACACGCTGTAGATACATGAGGATAATAAAGAGCGTTCCATCCTCCAGTTCTGATTCTGTACACATCTTTATTATTCACTTAGTGTCGCTGTGAGTCTGAGCCTCTGCTCTTCAGATCCGGTCCGACAGGTCTGAGTGTTTACCGTCAAACTTTGAGCCGGACAATATTTATTTATACAAATACAGCGACGCGATTTCCCTTTTCCATCAACCGTCACAGAGCCTACACTGCTAACCAGTTCAGCATAGACATCAGCCGGGCTGGTGGGAGAGAATACTGACATGTTTGGAGCTTCAAACATCGAAAAGGGGGTTGAAATAAGTAACATGTAAAGTAAACAACAAAATATAACAACAATAACAACAACAACAACAACAACAACAAAGTAATATGAATGTGTACCGGGTCAGCAGAGACGCGCCGCTGGCCCCTCTTGCTTGGGGCCACGGGGGCGTAGGTCCGGGGTGGGACTTGAGGGGGGAGGGTCTTACTCCGGGCCACGGGCTTCCCTGATTGGTCCCCGTTGGCCCTGCGGCCCCGCGGCCCTTGCCGGCCCCCGTTGAGTCGGGACAGCGAGTCGTTGATGTTGTCGTAGTTCAGCCCCCCCGAACCCACTTTTGGGGGGTCCACGTCGGGAGTGAACAAGTTGACGTCCCGGGGCCCGGTGGGCCCTCGGGGGGGCAGGAACGGGTTCTCTGAGCCCGGCACCGGCAGGGGGGGTAGGGGGTTTCTTGGAGGGAGGGCGGGGGGGATGTCGTCTTTAGGGAGAGGCCCCGGGCGGGGGGCGTCCCGCAGCTTGGTAGCCCCCGGGCGGTCCAGGATGTACAGGGGCCCCTGGGGGGTCTGAGGAGCCTGGGAGCCTCCGGGCTGGGTGAGGGAGGGGTCGGAACAAGAGAGGCCCCTAAGCAGACCGCCCCCCGGATGGGGCCGGGGCGTGGCAGGGGTCTCGGAGCCGCTCTGGTCCTGCTTGAGTCTGGAGAGAGCGTCGTACTCCATCTGAAGGGCCTCGGCCAGAACCAACTCCTTTGGGCTGAGGCCCAGAGCCTCCAGGCCCCAAGCAGGGTCCCCGTCCGGCCGGGGGGCCGCAGACATGGTGGGGCTACAGGGAGGTGGGGGCACACATGGAGCTGCAGGGGACACAAACACAGTTTTATTGTGGGAATACAGTCTTAAACCCTGATTCAGCATTCCCTCACCTCTCCATCAACACAAACTGTGATTAAACCCGAAGGGAGGGGCCTGAGCCTCTGAAGTGAGGGACCAGAGCCTCTGAAGTGAGGGAGCAGAGCCTCTGAAGGCAGGTACCTGAGCCTCTGAAGTGAGGGACCAGAGCCTCTGAAGGCAGGGACCAGAGCCTCTGAAGGGAGGGGCCTGAGCCTCTGAAGTGAGGAACCAGAGCCTCTGAAGGCAGGGACCAGAGCCTCTGAAGTGAGGGACCAGAGCCTCTGAAGGCAGGGACCAGAGCCTCTGAAGGCAGGGACCAGAGCCTCTGAAGGCAGGGACCAGAGCCTCTGAAGGCAGGGACCAGAGCCTCTGAAGGCCGGTACCTGAGCCTCTGAAGTGAGGGACCAGAGCCTCTGAAGTGAGGGACCAGAGCCTCTGAAGGCAGGTACCTGAGCCTCTGAAGTGAGGGACCAGAGCCTCTGAAGGCAGGGACCAGAGCCTCTGAAGTGAGGGACCAGAGCCTCTGAAGGCAGGGACCAGAGCCTCTGAAGGCAGGGACCTGAGCCTCTGAAGTGAGGGACCAGAGCCTCTGAAGGCAGGGACCTGAGCCTCTGAAGTGAGGGACCAGAGCCTCTGAAGGCAGGGACCAGAGCCTCTGAAGGCAGGGACCTGAGCCTCTGAAGTGAGGGACCAGAGCCTCTGAAGGCAGGGACCAGCGCCTCTGAAGTGAGGGACCAGAGCCTATGAAGTGAGGGACCAGAGCCTCTGAAGGCAGGGACCAGCGCCTCTGAAGTGAGGGACCAGAGCCTCTGAAGGCAGGGACCAGAGCCTCTGAAGATGTGTGTTTTTATCATACTATCAGCGTTTATCACTTCCTGTCCCCTGGTCTGGAGGTCAATGGTTTTCTGAATATGTTTTTGGTTGTTCTCCTGAAATCAGGTCTCTGGTTAAAACAAGCTGGAGAGATTTTAACATTTTAGTTCTACGTCGACATCAGTAAATACGAACACTACATGAAAGTGATTTCATTTTCAGACTATGTGTGACTGATGTCTGAAACACAGAAGCCTGCAGGCGAGTGTTCAGGGGGAAGGAAACCCAGACACAATGAGCAGGAAGGAAGTGATCTGATCGCGTTATTGACGACAGAAAATATTTATTATGCAACGCCTGTTATTCAATTTACACTAAACTCAGTCCAGGTCTTTCTCTTTTATAAAAACTAACACATCTCTGCTTCCATAAAGCTCAGAGATCAGGTCAGCAGGGAGGCCTACATGTCTGCTATTTAAATATGATAAATCATTAAAGCGTATGAAACAGACAACTGCTGCGTCTGTTTGATGGAGTCACTGAGATAAAGCACGATGGCGTCTGATGGGCTGGTCCGGGACAGATCCTCAGGACGGCCCCTTAGCCTACCCCGTACAATGGGTTAGAGCGCTGACCAGTAGGTCTGCGAGTGTTCCACAGTGATGTCACCGTGTTCCGGAGCTGTGAGATTTTAGCCTTTGCAGGAAATGTTTTTTTGACAAATTATTTGACCTAAGATTTTCGGATAAATTTGAGTAAATATATATATTTTTTACACACAAGGGATATTAAGTATCAGGTTCTCTTCAGAAATGATGTTAATGAGTTATGTTGAAATAAATCCAACTACTGTTATTAACTATGTAACATATCTGCCTCATGCTGCTGTCTGATGGTGTGGCACACAAACACACACACACACATGGGGGAGGGGAGGAGATGGGTAATGGGGGAGGGACAAACCCCCCCCCTAGGGATGAATAAACCCTGATACATACACACCACAAACAGCTGTGTCCCAGATCCTCCCACACACACACACACACACACACACACACCTTTCTGAATACAATCACTGACCATTGGAAACAGTGGAGACGCATTCCAAGTGAAATTCCACAATTCTCTGTGAGGTCATTACAGTGTGAAGCCTTTAGGCCCGCGTTCAGAGGGACAAACAGGAAGTGAACAGAAAGTAAACAGGAAGTGAATCCATCTTCTTATGAAACATCATGACAGTAGCCCTTTCTCATTTGTCAAATTTTCGCCACCTCAACTCCTCCAACCGCATTTCCTGTGGGTGGGACTAAAAGGAGTCCAGGAGGGGAAAACTGTCCTGCTGCAGAGCTCCTCTCCAACTCTTCTCGTTTTACTTTGAAATCTTGTGCTCTGACTCCAGAGAGCTCTCAGGAAGTTCATTCTTACTCTGTTGTAGTTTTTCTGCAGGTTTTTTAAACTATCATTATCTCCGATGTTTATCCAGACTAAACGTCCATGAATCCTCTTAACAATCAGAAGAACAAAGGAACATTTATGATGTCAATGTTGGCTCAGAATCACAGCTTCTATATTGTCATTTATTCTCTCAAAATGATCCAAAATAATGCAGATATTTACAACATTTTGCTGTAAATATTCAGTTTTCTAATTTTGCAATAATAAAAGAAGTTCTGAACTACAGACTGATATACACCTGAACATCAGCAGGAGAGGACTCTTTAAAGTAGAGACTCTACATACTGATATACACCTGAACATCAGCAGGAGAGGACTCTTTAAAGTAGAGACGCTACATACTGATATACACCTGAACATCAGCAGGAGGACTCTTTAAAGTAGAGACACTACAGACTGATATACACCTGAACATCAGCAGGAGAGGACTCTTTAAAGTAGAGACACTACATACTGATATACACCTGAACATCAGCAGGAGAGGACTCTTTAAAGTAGAGACACTACAGACTGATATACACCTGAACATCAGCAGGAGAGGACTCTTTAAAGTAGAGACTCTACATACTGATAAACACCTGAACATCAGCAGGAGAGGACTCTTTAAAGTAGAGACACTACAGACTGATATACACCTGAACATCAACAGGAGAGGACTCTTTAAAGTAGAGACACTACAGACTGATATACACCTGAACATCAGCAGGAGAGGACTCTTTAAAGTAGAGACACTACATACTGATATACACCTGAACATCAGCAGGAGAGGACTCTTTAAAGTAGAGACTCTACATACTGATATACACCTGAACATCAGCAGGAGAGGACTCTTTAAAGTAGAGACACTACATACTGATATACACCTGAACATCAGCAGGACTCTTTAAAGTAGAGACACTACATACTGATATACACCTGAACATCAGCAGGAGAGGACTCTTTAAAGTAGAGACACTACATACTGATATACACCTGAACATCAGCAGGAGAGGACTCTTTAAAGTAGAGACACTACAGACTGATATACACCTGAACATCAGCAGGAGAGGACTCTTTAAAGTAGAGACTCTACATACTGATAAACACCTGAACATCAGCAGGAGAGGACTCTTTAAAGTAGAGACACTACAGACTGATATACACCTGAACATCAACAGGAGAGGACTCTTTAAAGTAGAGACACTACAGACTGATATACACCTGAACATCAGCAGGAGAGGACTCTTTAAAGTAGAGACACTACATACTGATATACACCTGAACATCAGCAGGAGAGGACTCTTTAAAGTAGAGACTCTACATACTGATATACACCTGAACATCAGCAGGAGAGGACTCTTTAAAGTAGAGACACTACATACTGATATACACCTGAACATCAGCAGGAGAGGACTCTTTAAAGTAGAGACACTACATACTGATATACACCTGAACATCAGCAGGAGAGGACTCTTTAAAGTAGAGACACTACATACTGATATACACCTGAACATCAGCAGGAGAGGACTCTTTCGTTAACCTCTCGACCCCGGGGTTTCCGCCCACATCCCACCGTGGAGCCCGGAGGAGAGGTGAGTAAATCTCAACACCCTGCGTTCAGCTGCATTTCTATCAGCCAGATTCACCTGCAGGCCACAGCAGTTCCCATTCACACCACAGCCGGAGCCCTGGCCCACAGACCACCGGGTGTTGAGGTGTCATTACTGGTAGTGTAGTTCGGTGTGTGTGCAGCCCTGCAGCAGGTGTGTGATGATCAACCGATAAAAACAGCTAACATTATCTCCAGGTGAAGCTTACATGAGACTCACGGTGTCCGGGCGGTGAGTTTTAAAGCGGTTTACTTTCTTCCAGAAATCACATCAACACCCCATCAGAATCCCGGTCGAAGCAGACGGGGGTCCGGGGTCTGACAGCGGGGAGGGTCCGCACATCCAGCCGGGTTCAGACCCTCAGTGTGCGGCTGGGAGAAACACAAAGCCTCCGCAGTGTCTCCGGTGTCTCCGGTGGATCCTCTGCCGGGTTCAGAACCTCTGTTTGCGGCTGTGCGTCAGACTCTCCACCGGGAAGATCCACACCGGAAACATGGGGGTGTTTCAGGTTTACAAAATAAAACTGGAACGGCTATTCTAGAAATCTGTATTGTCCCTCTGCACATCGTAATAGAAAGATATTAAATGTGTCCAAAGTAACCTCTAACAGGCTTGTATCGGGATAAAAAAAAAGGATACGGTATTTGATTACAATTAAAGACAAAAATAAGTAATCAGAAAGAAAAATAGAGATTAGTAACCAGACAATTTTATAATATACTTAAATACTCCTAAAATTACGGTCACTATATTATAGGTGTTATTTGTTCTTTGGTTTATATTTAAACTGCTTTAATTTTCCTTTATTTTCAACCCATTTCTTTCTCCACTGGGCATATCCACACCGGAAACATGGGGGCTTTCACCGCTGAGGTTTTCAAAATAAAACTGGAAACGTTCGTCTAAAAATCAGACTCAGAATGGGTTTCATTACCAAGTATGTTTGGACTTAAACTTGCTCTATTTGTTATTTGTATTGCTTTATTGTTTTTTGTGGGGTTTTGTTTTGTCTTTGTTATTACATCGTGGCGGACCCCTCCCACCCTGGAACTGTTTACCCCCTCTGGCAGGAGGCTGCGCTCCATCAGGACCAACACCTCCCTCCACCTGAACAGCTCCTTCACTTCCGCTACCTGCCTCACCAACAAGGCCCGGGACCCCGACTGACATTGACCCTCTATCCCCCCCCACAGACCTTATGCGTCACATTAATGCACACATAAACATCTTGTTTAGATTCCAACCATACCCGATGTCAATATGATATATTCCCAATGTGATTATAGTTCTCAGTGTTTTTATTGTTGTGTTTGCACCCAAACCACCAGGACAAATTCCTCGTATGTACTGTATTCCATTGTTTGAGGAACCTGTGACCCAATTACACTATCTGAGTTTATGACTTTCAAACCTTGAGCATACGAGGAATCTGCTTTGGTGCAAACAAAGAAACAGAGAGGAGAAGCAAAACATAAATACAGCACTATTAAGCTATTTTAAAAAACGGCTTTAAGACGATTATAACAACTGCAAGATAAAGATGTACACAAAATATAAATAAGATTCCTTCCATCAATGATAACAGACAGCAATATTTAAAGTGACCAGAGCAACCTTCTCTTCTTAAACACTATTATTATTCTTCAATTATAAAATAAATATGAACTATTTTCATTTCATTTCACTTTGTTGTAACTGCAAATGTAGACACCTTTATCGTGTACTTATTCTGGTTATCTTTGTTAAATAATGAAAAGAATAAAGAAATAGGTTACGTGTTTTACTCAAGGCCCAGCAAGAGATTCTTTAAAGAATGTTCAATACATACAATTATATATTTCAAATGTAATTTATTTCATACAAATGTTTTTGTTTTAAATGTATTTTCACTTCAATTCGCTATATCAAAAATATGAATACATGATTTTTTATGTACTTTCCTCAATGTTTGTTGAATACTAGAAAAAAATACATAAACACCTTTTTTTATTTACTTCCAGCACAAATTGAGGTTTTCAGAAGATTTGATGAAACAAAAATATATAATTAAATGTTCAATATTTCTTTTTGTTTCACTTCCGTTGGTTTCATTTTTTTTTAAATACACCTTATTTCCTAAGTGGTTTTCTGTACATGTTTGTTTATTGATGAAAACAAAGAATTATTTAAAGATCATATTTTAATCAAAGTTCTTTTTCCAGTTAAAACCATTCTGCTGCACTTTGGGTCCAACTTCACCCTGACAGACAGAACCAGAACTTAAATACAGGCAGAACTCATCACAGGACAGGACACAGGTGGGCAGGGCAGGTAAACACAAGGGCAGCAGGTGAACAGAATCAGGTGATCAAACAGGACGGCAAGCACAGAGACAGGAAGCAGACACAGACAAGGGTTTTTCAAAATAAAACAGACAGATCGTGACCTTTCAAAATAAAACAGGAAACCAGTTTGTGGTCTGCTCGATCTCATAATTAAGAGATCTCATCTATTGTAGTCATATCACACGTGCAATAAAAATATGTGTATGAATGGATTTAACAACCATAATTTACTTACATCCTAATTAAAGGTAAATAGCATCTCATAATCACTATTTAAAAGAAGTTCTGTATGTCTTAAATATTGAATAAAATGCAGCGTGTTGTTATTCAAATTAAAATATCACATTAAGATATTCCTCTTTAATCCTTTAATATCAAATGTAACTAGTTTTTCCCACCTGATGAAGTCCCTGGAGAGGCTGGTCCTGTCACTTCTTCGGCCCCTGGTCAGCTCATCGCCGGACCCTCTTCAGTTTGCATACCAGCGGAAACTAGGAGTGGAGGACGCCATCATCTTCCTGCTCCACCGTGCCTGCACCCATCTGGACAGACCGGGAAGCACTGTGAGAATCCTGGTCTTTGACTTCTCCAGTGCGTTCAACACCATCCGGCCTGCCCTGCTGGGGAGTAAGCTGACGGCGATGCAGGTTGACCCTCCCCTGGTTTCCTGGATTACGGACTATTTGACAGGTCCACCACAGTATGTCAGACTGCAGGACTGTGTGTCTGACACTGTGGTCAGCAGCACAGGGGCTCCACAGGGACCTGTTCTTTCCCCTTTTCTGTTCACCCTGTACACCTCAGACTTTCAGTTCCTCTGAGTCCTGCCACCTGCACAAGTTTTCAGGCGATCTGCAATTGTTCGCTGTGTCAGTGAGGAGAAGGAAGAGGAGTACAGGGGTGTCGCGGACTCCTTCCTCGAGTGGTGTGAGACTAACCATCTGCATCTCAATACCACCAAGACAAAGGAGCTGGTGGTGGATTTCCACAGGAAGAAATCTGCCCCCACACCCATTTCCCTCAACGGTGTGACTGTGGATGTGGTCCAGGATTACAAATACCTTGGAGTACACCTGGACAATAAACTGGACTGGGCCAAGAACACTGAGGCTGTTTACAAGAAGGGCCAGAGCCGACTCCATGTCCTGAGGAGGCTCCGGTCATTCAACGTATGTAGCATCATGCTGAGGATGTTCTACCAGTCGGTGGTAGCCAGTGCCATCCTCTTTGGTGTGCTGGGGCAGCAGGCTGAGGGCAGCAGACGCCAACAAGATCAGCAGGATCATCAGGAAGGCTGGCTCCGTCCTGGGGGTCCAACTGGACTCTTTGTTGGTGGTGTCTGAGAGGAGGATGCTGAGTAAGCTGCGTAGTATCCTGGACAACAACGCTCACCCTCTCCACCAGGTGCTAACCTCGTACAGAAGCACCTTCAGCAACAGCATCATTCCCCCCCGGTGTGAGACAGAACGCCAGAGGAAGTCCTTCCTTCCTGTGGCCATCAGACTCTTTAACTTCTCTACCTCAGGTCAGAGGGACAGTGGGGACACTGCGTCCTGAGGCCAAAATCACTTCATCCAATTCCACTGTTTCACTTTATTTAGGTTGTACTTGTTTTATTTATATATGCTGCTAATTGCACAGTGCGTACTGTTGTATATTGTAAATACCTACGTATTAACTGTACTTTTATTGCTTTTACTTAGTACTTACTTAGTTTATTTTATGTTAGTTTGATTTTACCTCTCACTTTGTATTACTTTCCCACTTTGTCCTGCTACTGTTGCACAGCAATTTCCCTCGGGATAACTAAAGCTTCTTGAATCTTGAATCTTTTAATGAACTAAAAATAATCATGTGATCATATGTTAAAGTCAATTTAATAACCTCGGGTAAAATCATTTGAATTAAAAGAAAGACTCATCATGTGGTTAAGACTGAAATACATCTTTATTTTAAATGTCGTAATTACACATTTAATATCATATAAAACATTTATATTGAATAAATTCTCTCTTAAATCTTTAAAGTCATTTTAATTTTGTCATTAAAAAAAACGTAATTATGAGATGGTGTCACGTGATGCAACTTCAATAAACCGTAAATACAATTTAGCGAAACGAAAGCATGAAAACCGCGGTGCATTCTGGGGCGTGAAGGGCATCATTGGAGGATAGCATCTATAGAGCGACACAGGGATGACGTAATTTTGTAGGCCGACCGGAAGTAAGCTGTGCACGGGTTCCCTCGACAACAGAGCAGTGTGATTTCTCCGTAGGGTTTCGGAATATTGTAAAAAATAAGATCTGCGGAAAACGAACCTGTTCAATAAATGTTCTGTTCAGCCGGATAATCTCCACATGTCAACCCTAATTTAATTTTTAAACTGCTGATGTATTTAACGTCGTAGAACAAAATCCTACGGAGTAATCCCACTGACTCTGAGACGAGGGAACCGGAAGTCGTAAAGTGCTAACTCACTTCCGGGATTTTAGGGCTCGTTCCTGCGGCACTCTGTAGCAACCATAGACTGTATATATACAGTCTATGGTAGCAACCTTATCAGCGTTTCCTGCTCATCTGTCAGCGAGTTTGAACCGAAATAAACAAAGTATGTGTAAAATATAAACTCTGTTACATAGAGAAGCTGTGGGTGGAAACTAAGGAGCGTTACCATTAAAAACTCTGTCCGTGTGACAGAACTGTAAAGAGGAAACGCGTCAGTATACGTAGATACTTGGAGAGGAATTAGCATGACAAGCCAATTTACCTCTTTCCGGATGATGTCGGTCCTCTCTGCTGTTTAAGTGTCTACACCTGTCGGTCATTTAATGTATGAACTATCTGGAGGCCCGATCTACAGGTTTAATGGCTATAGAGTCAGCTGGACAGAGGTAAGACAGCTAATGCTAAGCTAACTGAGTGCTACCAAACGTCGGCAGGTCATGCATACTTAATCTCCCAGTATATGTACGCCATATTTCAAATCATATTCCCAGTGGCTGGGGTTCCTGTAGTTCAACACATTTAGCGCCTCCTCCTGATGTTTCCTCGTCTCCCTGTTGGTTTAGAGAATAAAATGTTGTCCCATGGTGCTTGTTCTGTTTCGTCACAGAGTCTGATCCCCCCCCCCCGTTTAAAACGCTGATAGGGGAAACAGCCGCAGGTTGCAGTATCCTCCAAAGATGGCCGACTTGCTGTTGATGACGTCTTTTTTCTTACTGTGACATCTTAAGAACTCCTCTCAGTAGAAGAGACTTTCCTGTCATTAAAGTCATACATTTGAATGCAACATGGACCGGACACAGCAGACAATGTAAAACATCAGCTTCCTTCCTCACGTTTTAGTGCAACTCAAGTTGTAGGTATTATTGATGGATTAATCCCCAAGAAACTCTTTCACATGCTGAGGAGATTTAGGCACAAAAACAAGCTGTACTGAGATTTCCATCGAACAGTTCGACACTCACAACCAGTTCCCGTCTTCAAAAGATAAAGAAATTCAGTCATTTGAAATACAAAATACATTTTGAAGTCAGAATCTTGCATTTATAAAATCACCTTACGAGAAATATCTATGAATCATTAGTAAAGAGTCCTCTCCTGTTGATGTGTATATCATTATGTAGTGTCTCTACTTTAAAGAGTCCTCTCCTGCTGATGTGTATATCAGTATGTAGTGTCTCTACTTTAAAGAGTCCTCTCCTGCTGATGTGTATATCAGTATGTAGTGTCTCTACTTTAAAGAGTCCTCTCCTGCTGATGTGTATATCAGTATGTAGTGTCTCTACTTTAAAGAGTCCTCTCCTGCTGATGTTCAGGTGTATATCAGTATGTAGAGTCTCTACTTTAAAGAGTCCTCTCCTGCTGATGATCAGGTGTATATCAGTATGTAGAGTCTCTACTTTAAAGAGTCCTCTCCTGCTGATGTTCAGGTGTATATCAGTATGTAGTGTCTCTACTTTAAAGAGTCCTCTCCTGCTGATGTTCAGGTGTATATCAGTATGTAGTGTCTCTACTTTAAAGAGTCCTCTCCTGCTGATGTTCAGGTGTATATCAGTATGTAGAGTCTCTACTTTAAAGAGTCCTCTCCTGCTGATGTTCAGGTGTATATCAGTATGTAGAGTCTCTACTTTAAAGAGTCCTCTCCTGCTGATGTTCAGGTGTATATCAGTATGTAGTGTCTCTACTTTAAAGAGTCCTCTCCTGCTGATGTTCAGGTGTATATCAGTATGTAGAGTCTCTACTTTAAAGAGTCCTCTCCTGCTGATGTTCAGGTGTATATCAGTATGTAGAGTCTCTACTTTAAAGAGTCCTCTCCTGCTGATGTTCAGGTGTATATCAGTATGTAGAGTCTCTACTTTAAAGAGTCCTCTCCTGCTGATGTTCAGGTGTATATCAGTATGTAGAGTCTCTACTTTAAAGAGTCCTCTCCTGCTGATGTTCAGGTGTATATCAGTATGTAGTGACTCTACTTTAAAGAGTCCTCTCCTGCTGATGTTCAGGTGTATATCAGTATGTAGAGTCTCTACTTTAAAGAGTCCTCTCCTGCTGATGTTCAGGTGTATATCAGTATGTAGTGTCTCTACTTTAAAGAGTCCTCTCCTGCTGATGTTCAGGTGTATATCAGTATGTAGAGTCTCTACTTTAAAGAGTCATCTCCTGCTGATGTTCAGGTGTATATCAGTATGTAGAGTCTCTACTTTAAAGAGTCCTCTCCTGCTGATGTTCAGGTGTATATCAGTATGTAGTGTCTCTACTTTAAAGAGTCCTCTCCTGCTGATGTGCAGGTGTATATCAGTATGTAGAGTCTCTACTTTAAAGAGTCCTCTCCTGCTGATGTTCAGGTGTATATCAGTATGTAGTGTCTCTACTTTAAAGAGTCCTCTCCTGCTGATGTTCAGGTGTATATCAGTATGTAGTGTCTCTACTTTAAAGAGTCCTCTCCTGCTGATGTTCAGGTGTATATCAGTATGTAGAGTCTCTACTTTAAAGAGTCCTCCCCTGCTGATGTTCAGGTGTATATCAGTATGTAGAGTCTCTACTTTAAAGAGTCCTCTCCTGCTGATGTTCAGGTGTATATCAGTATGTAGTGTCTCTACTTTAAAGAGTCCTCTCCTGCTGATGTTCAGGTGTATATCAGTATGTAGAGTCTCTACTTTAAAGAGTCCTCTCCTGCTGATGTTC
>NC_086368.1:30747215-30869715 GCF_036324505.1 Eleginops maclovinus
ACAGACTTAATGTTTGTAGAGGAACCACCGAGAGATAACTGTTCAAACTCAGCAGGTTAAAGTCTGGCTCCTCTCAAACAACCTGAGGGTCAGATACATGTTGCAAGAGACTCTGAACCGAATAGACACCCATCAGCTCAGAATACCTGCCCTGCTTCAACCAGTAGGACTAAAAACCCAGAAAAATAAACCAGTTAACCAGGACCAAAACACCAGAGAATAACCAGTTAACCAGGACTAAAACACCAGAGAATAACCAGTAAAACCAGGACTAAAACACCAGAGAATAACCAGTTAACCAGGACTAAAACACCAGAGAATAACCAGTAAAACCAGGACTAAAACACCAGAGAATAACCAGTAAAGCCAGGACTAAAACACCAGAGAATAACCAGTAAAACCAGGACTAAAACACCAGAGAATAACCAGTAAAACCAGGACTATAACACCAGAGAATAACCAGTAAAACCAGGACTATAACACCAGAGAATAACCAGTAAAACCAGGACTAAAACACCAGAGAATAACCAGTAAAACCAGGACTATAACACCAGAGAATAACCAGTAAAACCAGGACTATAACACCAGAGAATAACCAGTAAAACCAGGACTAAAACACCAGAGAATAACCAGTAAAACCAGGACTAAAACACCAGAGAATAACCAGTAAAACCAGGACTAAAACACCAGAGAATAACCAGTAAAACCAGGACTATAACACCAGAGAATAACCAGTAAAACCAGGACTATAACACCAGAGAATAACCAGTAAAACCAGGACTAAAACACCAGAGAATAACCAGTAAAACCAGGACTAAAACACCAGAGAATAACCAGTAAAACCAGGACTATAACACCAGAGAATAACCAGTAAAACCAGGACTAAAACACCAGAGAATAACCAGTAAAACCAGGACTAAAACACCAGAGAATAACCAGTAAAACCAGGACTAAAACACCAGAGAATAACCAGTAAAACCAGGACTAAAACACCAGAGAATAACCAGTAAAACCAGGACTAAAACACCAGAGAATAACCAGTAAAACCAGGACTAAAACACCAGAGAATAACCAGTAAAACCAGGACTAAAACACCAGAGAATAACCAGTAAAACCAGGACTAAAACACCAGAGAATAACCAGTAAAACCAGGACTAAAACACCAGAGAATAACCAGTAAAACCAGGACTAAAACACCAGAGAATAACCAGTAAAACCAGGACTAAAACACCAGAGAATAACCAGTAAAACCAGGACTAAAACACCAGAGAATAACCAGTAAAACCAGGACTAAAACACCAGAGAATAACCAGTAAAACCAGGACTAAAACACCAGAGAATAACCAGTAAAACCAGGACTATAACACCAGAGAATAACCAGTAAAACCAGGACTATAACACCAGAGAATAACCAGTAAAACCAGGACTATAACACCAGAGAATAACCAGTAAAACCAGGACTATAACACCAGAGAATAACCAGTAAAACCAGGACTAAAACACCAGAGAATAACCAGTAAAACCAGGACTAAAACACCAGAGAATAACCAGTAAAACCAGGACTATAACACCAGAGAATAACCAGTAAAACCAGGACTAAAACACCAGAGAATAACCAGTAAAACCAGGACTAAAACACCAGAGAATAACCAGTAAAACCAGGACTATAACACCAGAGAATAACCAGTAAAACCAGGACTATAACACCAGAGAATAACCAGTAAAACCAGGACTATAACACCAGAGAATAACCAGTAAAACCAGGACTATAACACCAGAGAATAACCAGTAAAACCAGGACTATAACACCAGAGAATAACCAGTAAAACCAGGACTATAACACCAGAGAATAACCAGTAAAACCAGGACTAAAACACCAGAGAATAACCAGTAAAACCAGGACTAAAACACCAGAGAATAACCAGTAAAACCAGGACTAAAACACCAGAGAATAACCAGTAAAACCAGGACTAAAACACCAGAGAATAACCAGTAAAACCAGGACTAAAACACCAGAGAATAACCAGTAAAACCAGGACTAAAACACCAGAGAATAACCAGTAAAACCAGGACTAAAACACCAGAGAATAACCAGTAAAACCAGGACTAAAACACCAGAGAATAACCAGTAAAACCAGGACTAAAACACCAGAGAATAACCAGTAAAACCAGGACTAAAACACCAGAGAATAACCAGTAAAACCAGGACTAAAACACCAGAGAATAACCAGTAAAACCAGGACTATAACACCAGAGAATAACCAGTAAAACCAGGACTAAAACACCAGAGAATAACCAGTAAAACCAGGACTAAAACACCAGAGAATAACCAGTAAAACCAGGACTAAAACACCAGAGAATAACCAGTAAAACCAGGACTAAAACACCAGAGAATAACCAGTAAAACCAGGACTAAAACACCAGAGAATAACCAGTAAAACCAGGACTAAAACACCAGAGAATAACCAGTAAAACCAGGACTAAAACACCAGAGAATAACCAGTAAAACCAGGACTAAAACACCAGAGAATAACCAGTAAAACCAGGACTAAAACACCAGAGAATAACCAGTAAAACCAGGACTAAAACACCAGAGAATAACCAGTAAAACCAGGACTAAAACACCAGAGAATAACCAGTAAAACCAGGACTATAACACCAGAGAATAACCAGTAAAACCAGGACTAAAACACCAGAGAATAACCAGTAAAACCAGGACTAAAACACCAGAGAATAACCAGTAAAACCAGGACTAAAACACCAGAGAATAACCAGTAAAACCAGGACTAAAACACCAGAGAATAACCAGTAAAACCAGGACTAAAACACCAGAGAATAACCAGTAAAACCAGGACTAAAACACCAGAGAATAACCAGTAAAACCAGGACTAAAACACCAGAGAATAACCAGTAAAACCAGGACTAAAACACCAGAGAATAACCAGTAAAACCAGGACTAAAACACCAGAGAATAACCAGTAAAACCAGGACTAAAACACCAGAGAATAACCAGTAAAACCAGGACTAAAACACCAGAGAATAACCAGTAAAACCAGGACTAAAACACCAGAGAATAACCAGTAAAACCAGGACTATAACACCAGAGAATAACCAGTAAAACCAGGACTAAAACACCAGAGAATAACCAGTAAAACCAGGACTAAAACACCAGAGAATAACCAGTAAAACCAGGACTATAACACCAGAGAATAACCAGTAAAACCAGGACTAAAACACCAGAGAATAACCAGTAAAACCAGGACTAAAACACCAGAGAATAACCAGTAAAACCAGGACTAAAACACCAGAGAATAACCAGTAAAACCAGGACTATAACACCAGAGAATAACCAGTAAAACCAGGACTAAAACACCAGAGAATAACCAGTAAAACCAGGACTAAAACACCAGAGAATAACCAGTAAAACCAGGACTAAAACACCAGAGAATAACCAGTAAAACCAGGACTAAAACACCAGAGAATAACCAGTAAAACCAGGACTAAAACACCAGAGAATAACCAGTAAAACCAGGACTAAAACACCAGAGAATAACCAGTAAAACCAGGACTAAAACACCAGAGAATAACCAGTAAAACCAGGACTATAACACCAGAGAATAACCAGTAAAACCAGGACTAAAACACCAGAGAATAACCAGTAAAACCAGGACTAAAACACCAGAGAATAACCAGTAAAACCAGGACTAAAACACCAGAGAATAACCAGTAAAACCAGGACTAAAACACCAGAGAATAACCAGTAAAACCAGGACTAAAACACCAGAGAATAACCAGTAAAACCAGGACTAAAACACCAGAGAATAACCAGTAAAACCAGGACTAAAACACCAGAGAATAACCAGTAAAACCAGGACTATAACACCAGAGAATAAACCAGTAAAACCAGGACTAAAACACCAGAGAATAACCAGTAAAACCAGGACTAAAACACCAGAGAATAACCAGTAAAACCAGGACTAAAACACCAGAGAATAACCAGTAAAACCAGGACTAAAACACCAGAGAATAACCAGTAAAACCAGGACTAAAACACCAGAGAATAACCAGTAAAACCAGGACTAAAACACCAGAGAATAACCAGTAAAACCAGGACTAAAACACCAGAGAATAACCAGTAAAACCAGGACTAAACACCAGAGAATAACCAGTAAAACCAGGACTAAAACACCAGAGAATAACCAGTAAAACCAGGACTATAACACCAGAGAATAACCAGTAAAACTCACATCTTCACCATTACATTCATATCCTACGCTCCCCAGCAGCTCTACCGACACATAACCAGACCTTCATAGATTCATCAGAGTGAAGAAAACATGCAGACCCTCAAACAGTCCAATGAGAAGGAGCCGCTCCACGTCGCAGGTCCCGCTTACATCGTCAGTTGTTGAAGCAACTCAACCGTGTTTTAAAAGCCCTTTTAATAGGTCATGAAAGCACCACAGCCTTCCCTTACCCACGATTCTGTTTGACTGGTCATTATGTCTACTAACATTGGAATAAGAGAAAAAGACTAAAAGTCCCCAAAATACCGAGTATTGATGCAAACATAATCAAATACCGCGTCAGGTTTGAACGAATACAAAGTGTTATTAAGTCATTTGTCTTAATATAACTTATCATTTTATAGATAACAGTAGAAACCAATTTGACTTTGGTTAATCTCCCTCTTTTCTGAAGAATGAATTTCTTTCTTAAATCCTTTGTTTACTACTACGTATAACATTCAACATCTAAATAAGTAGTTATAAAGGTTGGGCAAAATCCGGACAAAACAGAGCAATAACCATCTTTCTGACTAAAACACCAGAGAATAACCAGTAAAACCAGGACTAAAACACCAGAGAATAACCAGTAAAACCAGGACTATAACACCAGAGAATAACCAGTAAAACCAGGACTAAAACACCAGAGATACCAGTAAAACCAGGACTAAAACACCAGAGAATAACCAGTAAAACCAGGACTAAAACACCAGAGAATAACCAGTAAACCAGGACTAAAACACCAGAGAATAACCAGTAAAACCAGGACTAAAACACCAGAGAATAACCAGTAAAACCAGGACTAAAACACCAGAGAATAACCAGTAAAACCAGGACTAAAACACCAGAGAATAACCAGTAAAACCAGGACTATAACACCAGAGAATAACCAGTAAAACCAGGACTAAAAACACCAGAGAATAACCAGTAAAACCAGGACTATAACACCAGAGAATAACCAGTAAAACCAGGACTAAAACACCAGAGAATAACCAGTAAAACCAGGACTAAAACACCAGAGAATAACCAGTAAAACCAGGACTATAACACCAGAGAATAACCAGTAAAACCAGGACTAAAACACCAGAGAATAACCAGTAAAACCAGGACTAAAACACCAGAGAATAACCAGTAAAACCAGGACTAAAACACCAGAGAATAACCAGTAAAACCAGGACTAAAACACCAGAGAATAACCAGTAAAACCAGGACTATAACACCAGAGAATAACCAGTAAAACCAGGACTAAAACACCAGAGAATAACCAGTAAAACCAGGACTATAACACCAGAGAATAACCAGTAAAACCAGGACTATAACACCAGAGAATAACCAGTAAAACCAGGACTATAACACCAGAGAATAACCAGTAAAACCAGGACTAAAACACCAGAGAATAACCAGTAAAACCAGGACTAAAACACCAGAGAATAACCAGTAAAACCAGGACTAAAACACCAGAGAATAACCAGTAAAACCAGGACTAAAACACCAGAGAATAACCAGTAAAACCAGGACTAAAACACCAGAGAATAACCAGTAAAACCAGGACTAAAACACCAGAGAATAACCAGTAAAACCAGGACTAAAACACCAGAGAATAACCAGTAAAACCAGGACTATAACACCAGAGAATAACCAGTAAAACCAGGACTAAAACACCAGAGAATAACCAGTAAAACCAGGACTATAACACCAGAGAATAACCAGTAAAACCAGGACTATAACACCAGAGAATAACCAGTAAAACCAGGACTATAACACCAGAGAATAACCAGTAAAACCAGGACTAAAACACCAGAGAATAACCAGTAAAACCAGGACTATAACACCAGAGAATAACCAGTAAAACCAGGACTAAAACACCAGAGAATAACCAGTAAAACCAGGACTAAAACACCAGAGAATAACCAGTAAAACCAGGACTAAAACACCAGAGAATAACCAGTAAAACCAGGACTAAAACACCAGAGAATAACCAGTAAAACCAGGACTATAACACCAGAGAATAACCAGTAAAACCAGGACTAAAACACCAGAGAATAACCAGTAAAACCAGGACTATAACACCAGAGAATAACCAGTAAAACCAGGACTAAAACACCAGAGAATAACCAGTAAAACCAGGACTAAAACACCAGAGAATAACCAGTAAAACCAGGACTCACCGCTGGTCTTTTTTCCTCCAGATTGCTTTAATTCTTCTTCTGATTGCGTAACAATCTGAGTGCGGGACGTTGGTCCTCCCACTCATCAGGTTCTCTGCCAACATCTTCCACATCTTCATCTTCATCTTCATCATCCTACGCTCCCCAGGCTGCTCTCCGACACATGACTCAACGCTTCAATGATTCATCAGATGTGAGAAAACATGCAGACCCTCAAACAGTTCCAATGAGAGGAGCCGGCTCCACGGTCGGAGGTCCCGGGCGTTCTCGGTCAGTGTGTGTTTGAAGCAGGACTCGAACCGTGGTTTTAAAGCTCTTCTTTTAATAGTGTCAGTGAAAGCACCACAGCCTTCCCTTCCACGGATTCTGTTTGACTGGTTCATTATTGTCTTCGTTAATATTGAATTAGGAGAAAAAATAAAAAGTCCTCATCAAATATCTCGAGTTATTTGATGCAAACGATAATCAAATACCGCTGTCAGGTTTGAACGAATACAAAGTGTTGATTGAAGTCATTTGTTCCTTAATATATGAGCATATCATTTTATAGATAACAGTGAAACTATATTTGAACATTTGGTTTATCTCCTCTCTTTATCTGTTGAAGAATGATAGTTTCTTTCTTAAATCCTTTCTTTACTTCTTATCTGTCTATTCAAACATTTTTCAACATCTATTTTAAGTAGTTTTATAAAGTGTTTGGGCAGAAATCCCGCACAAACAGAGCAAAACCATCTTTTCTGTACACCAAGTAAACAACATGAATATATCTGTATTTAAAATGTCCACCAGAGAGTAAATGACTCCTGGTCTCCTCCTCTCTTACCGGACTTCACCATCCCCTCCCCGGAGCTCTGCAGACCCCCCTCCATCTGATCCAGACCATAGACTGTATGTATAAAGATCCAGACCGCCACAGCCTGAATCCTTCCTCCTCTCTGTAGGAGCTCCTCCTCCTCCTCCTCCTCCTCCTCCTCCTCCTCCTCCTCCTCCTCCTCCTTTTTGTGTCTCTAACCTGCTCTCAGCCTTTCCCACGCTGTTTGAAATAAAAACCTGATTGCTTCAGCTGATACATTCTTCCTTTGGCAACTACATTTCCCACAATGCACCAGCAGTTTCTCCTGCTGATGATCAGGTGTATATCAGTATGTAGTGTCTCTACTTTAAAGAGTCCTCTCCTGCTGATGTTCAGGTGTATATCAGTGTGTAGAGTCTCTACTTTAAAGAGTCCTCTCCTGCTGATGTTCAGGTGTATATCAGTATGTAGAGTCTCTACTTTAAAGAGTCCTCTCCTGCTGATGTTCAGGTGTATATCAGTATGTAGAGTCTCTACTTTAAAGAGTCCTCTCCTGTTGATGTTCAGGTGTATATCAGTATGTAGCGTCTCTACTTTAAAGAGTCCTCTCCTGCTGATGTTCAGGTGTATATCAGTATGTAGAGTCTCTACTTTAAAGAGTCCTCTCCTGCTGATGTTCAGGTGTATATCAGTATGTAAAGTCTGTACTTTAAAGAGTCCTCTCCTGCTGATGTTCAGGTGTATATCAGTATGTAGAGTCTCTACTTTAAAGAGTCCTCTCCTGCTGATGTTCAGGTGTATATCAGTATGTAGCGTCTCTACTTTAAAGAGTCCTCTCCTGCTGATGTTCAGGTGTATATCAGTATGTAGAGTCTCTACTTTAAAGAGTCCTCTCCTGCTGATGTTCAGGTGTATATCAGTATGTAGAGTCTCTACTTTAAAGAGTCCTCTCCTGCTGATGTTCAGGTGTATATCAGTATGTAGAGTCTCTACTTTAAAGAGTCCTCTCCTGCTGATGTTCAGGAGTATATCAGTATGTAGTGTCTCTACTTTAAAGAGTCCTCTCCTGCTGATGTTCAGGTGTATATCAGTATGTAGTGTCTCTACTTTAAAGAGTCCTCTCCTGCTGATGTTCAGGTGTATATCAGTATGTAGTGTCTCTACTTTAAAGAGTCCTCTCCTGTTGATGTTCAGGTGTATATCAGTATGTAGTGTCTCTACTTTAAAGAGTCCTCTCCTGCTGATGTTCAGGTGTATATCAGTATGTAGTGTCTCTACTTTAAAGAGTCCTCTCCTGCTGATGTTCAGGTGTATATCAGTATGTAGTGTCTCTACTTTAAAGAGTCCTCTCCTGCTGATGTTCAGGTGTATATCAGTATGTAGCGTCTCTACTTTAAAGAGTCCTCTCCTGCTGATGTTCAGGTGTATATCAGTATGTAGTGTCTTTACTTTAAAGAGTCCTCTCCTGCTGATGTTCAGGTGTATATCAGTATGTAGAGTCTCTACTTTAAAGAGTCATCTCCTGCTGATGTTCAGGTGTATATCAGTATGTAGTGTCTCTACTTTAAAGAGTCCTCTCCTGCTGATGTTCAGGTGTATATCAGTATGTAGCGTCTCTACTTTAAAGAGTCCTCTCCTGCTGATGTTCAGGTGTATATCAGTATGTAGCGTCTCTACTTTAAAGAGTCCTCTCCTGCTGATGTTCAGGTGTATATCAGTATGTAGCGTCTCTACTTTAAAGAGTCCTCTCCTGCTGATGTTCAGGTGTATATCAGTATGTAGCGTCTCTACTTTAAAGAGTCCTCTCCTGCTGATGTTCAGGTGTATATCAGTATGTAGAGTCTCTACTTTAAAGAGTCCTCTCCTGCTGATGTTCAGGTGTATATCAGTATGTAGTGTCTCTACTTTAAAGAGTCCTCTCCTGCTGATGTTCAGGAGTATATCAGTATGTAGTGTCTCTACTTTAAAGAGTCCTCTCCTGCTGATGTTCAGGTGTATATCAGTATGTAGTGTCTCTACTTTAAAGAGTCCTCTCCTGCTGATGTTCAGGTGTATATCAGTATGTAGTGTCTTTACTTTAAAGAGTCCTCTCCTGCTGATGTTCAGGTGTATATCAGTATGTAGAGTCTCTACTTTAAAGAGTCCTCTCCTGCTGATGTTCAGGTGTATATCAGTATGTAGTGTCTCTACTTTAAAGAGTCCTCTCCTGCTGATGTTCAGGTGTATATCAGTATGTAGCGTCTCTACTTTAAAGAGTCCTCTCCTGCTGATGTTCAGGTGTATATCAGTATGTAGCGTCTCTACTTTAAAGAGTCCTCTCCTGCTGATGTTCAGGTGTATATCAGTATGTAGTGTCTCTACTTTAAAGAGTCCTCTCCTGCTGATGTTCAGGTGTATATCAGTATGTAGAGTCTCTACTTTAAAGAGTCCTCTCCTGCTGATGTTCAGGTGTATATCAGTATGTAGTGTCTCTACTTTAAAGAGTCCTCTCCTGCTGATGTTCAGGTGTATATCAGTATGTAGAGTCTCTACTTTAAAGAGTCCTCTCCTGCTGATGTTCAGGTGTATATCAGTATGTAGAGTCTCTACTTTAAAGAGTCCTCTCCTGCTGATGTTCAGGTGTGTATCAGTATGTAGAGTCTCTACTTTAAAGAGTCCTCTCCTGCTGATGTTCAGGTGTATATCAGTATGTAGTGTCTCTACTTTAAAGAGTCCTCTCCTGCTGATGTTCAGGTGTATATCAGTATGTAGAGTCTCTACTTTAAAGAGTCCTCTCCTGCTGATGTTCAGGTGTATATCAGTATGTAGTGTCTCTACTTTAAAGAGTCCTCTCCTGCTGATGTTCAGGTGTATATCAGTATGTAGCGTCTCTACTTTAAAGAGTCCCAGAGTGCACCTCTGCTGCCTGACAGTAGCCACAGAGGGAGATGCTTACCTTTGCCTTTCGGGTGTTTCCCCGGAGGCTCCTGGTGGATGCTGTACGCCTTCTGGGAAACACAGAGGGAGAAAGAGAAAGTAATGAGTCCTCAGAAACGTTTAAAGACGTGTGAAAGAAGGAACGTCCTTAAGAGTGTTTCGATCACATTGAAAAAACTCCCTCAGCTGAGATGTTCTGTTCCTGGCAACTACATTACCCACAATGCAGCAGTAGAAGATGTGTTATGTTTCTCCAGTGCTGCCGGGTCTGGACTCTTTGGTTTTTGGCGTTGGACACTTTTTTGGAACCACAACCCTGCCCCCCCCCTTCCCGGCTGAATGGACTTTGTGTTGGTTGCCAGGAGACGCCATCAGGCTGCAGCATGCAACAACTTACAGACCCCCCCCCACACACACAAACACACACACACACACACACACACACACACACACACACACACACACACACACACACACACACACACACACACACACACACACACACACAGCCTCCTCTCATTGTGATGCTGTTTTCACTTTCTGCAGGAACACACAGAGTGCAGAGTCTCAGGTACAGAGAGGACAGAATGATTGTGTCCTTAAAGAAGTCATTCCACGGTTTATAAATACTCAGCAACAAGTCATAGTTTTCACTTTTCACTTGAGTTCCAAAGTATCAGCATCAAGATATACTACAGAAGCTAGGATGGACTGATGTAAGGTGAGGATTTTCACAATAAAAGCCTCGGTGAGTTTTCAGGGACTGGGTGTCATGATTTTCAACAAACAATAACAACCCAAAAGTAATCCCTACATTCACTGCCAGTCAGCCTCATACACACACACACACACACACACACACACACACACACACACACACACACACACACACACACACACACACACACACACACACATGCTGCAGTTTATTGTTTTGTTCCCTAATGACATATTTACACTATGATGTAATGCTAACCTGTGAGCACCAAAACAAATAAAAACTGAAATGGATAAAGATCTGAGTCTGTGACCTTTGACCCCTGAGTGAGTCCTGAGGACACTCTGCCCCCTGCTGGACGCTCTCAGCATCACATCAAACACTACTCCGTCTTTTTCAGTATTTTTAGCTCCAGGGATTTTCTTTGATCTTAATCTGGATTTAGCCCACTGAACACACACACACACACACACACACACACACACACACACACACACACACACACACACACACACACACACACACACACACACACACACACACACACACGGATACACGCTGGAGGCGCGGCACAAAAAGAGAGCTTGATGTTATTTTATAAATGTAAGAATAAGCTCAAACTCTAAAGTTCCATCTGTTGTTTTTTTCAATACAAATAAGATGCATAAATAAAATAATGTAACAGAGAATAAAATGATTTCATGTAATTAAACGGGACAAAATAATGAGGTAAAAATGTTGGAACACAGGGATTTTAGCCTTTGCGGACCATAGACATGCGCTGACAACTATACAACACACTGTAAGGGAATAGCACAGGAAGCACAGAAGCTTCAGACAATCACCGGCGGGGTCTTTAAATTTCCCCTCTGTGGGACGAAAACAGGGATTCAGATTTACCGACGTATGTTATGTCGCAGAATGAAAATCTCTTCAGCTTGTGTTAACCACAGACCCATTTACCCTAACAACCAAAAGCACGTCCAAAGAACCATTGGCTTCTGAAGTGAAAGTAAAGAGGTATGGGCTTCAGGGTACCATAACTACTGTTCAGAGTCAGGCACGTAACTGGACCTCACTTATACTAACAGAACATTAATCAACACTTCCTGTGGTACTGCAGTCACTTCCTGTGGTACTGGAGTCACTTCCTGTGGTACTGCAGTCACTTCCTGTGGTACTGCAGTCACTTCCTTAATAGGTACAGAAACTTATTTTTACTTCACTATCTCCCAATTGTGGTGGAAGAGGTACTTAGATCTTGTACTTGAGTTAAAGTAGAAGTACTCAGATCTTGTACTTGAGTAAAGTAGAAGTACTCAGTTCTTGTACTTGAGTTAAAGTAGAAGTACTCAGATCTTGTACTTGAGTAAAGTAGAAGTACTTAGATCTTGTACTTGAGTTAAAGTAGAAGTACTCAGATCTTGTACTTGAGTAAAGTAGAAGTACTTAGATCTTGTACTTGAGTTAAAGTAGAAGTACTCAGATCTTGTACTTGAGTAAAGTAGAAGTACTCAGGTCTTGTACTTGAGTAAAGTAGAAGTACTCAGATCTTGTACTTGAGTAAAGTAGAAGTACTCAGATCTTGTACTTGAGTAAAGAAGAAGTACTCAGATCTTGTACTTCAGTAAAGTAGAAGTACTCAGGTCTTGTACTTGAGTAAAGTAGAAGTACTTAGATCTTGTACTTGAGTAAAGTAGAAGTACTCAGGTCTTGTATTTGAGTAAAGTAGAAGTACTCAGATCTTGTACTTGAGTAAAGTAGAAGTACTCAGATCTTGTACTTGAGTAAAGTAGAAGTACTCAGATCTTGTACTTGAGTAAAGTAGAAGTACTCAGATCTTGTACTTCAGTAAAGTAGAAGTACTCAGGTCTTGTACTTGAGTAAAGTAGAAGTACTCAGATCTTGTACTTGAGTAAAGTAGAAGTACTCAGATCTTGTACTTGAGTAAAGTAGAAGTACTCAGATCTTGTACTTGAGTAAAGTAGAAGTACTCAGTCTTGTACTTGAGTAAAGTAGAAGTACTCAGGTCTTGTACTTCAGTAAAAGTAGAAGTACTCAGGTCTTGTACTTGAGTAAAGTAGAAGTACTCAGGTCTTGTATTTGAGTAAAGTAGAAGTACTCAGATCTTGTACTTGAGTAAAGTAGAAGTACTCAGATCTTGTACTTGAGTAAAGTAGAAGTACTCAGGTCTTGTACTTGAGTAAAGTAGAAGTACTCAGGTCTTGTACTGACTAAAGTAGAAGTACTCAGATCTTGTACCTGAGTAAAGTAGAAGTACTCAGGTCTTGTACTTGAGTAAAGTAGAAGTACTCAGATCTTGTACTTGAGTAAAGTAGAAGTACTCAGATCTTGTTCTTGAGTAAAAGTAGAAGTACTCAGATCTTGTACTTGAGTAAAGTAGAAGTACTCAGGTCTTGTACTTGAGTAAAGTAGAAGTACTCAGGTCTTGTACCTGACTAAAGTAGAAGTACTCAGATCTTGTACTTGAGTAAAGTAGAAGTACTCAGATCTTGTTCTTGAGTTAAAGTAGAAGTACTCAGATCTTGTACTTGAGTAAAGTAGAAGTACTCAGGTCTTGTACTTCAGTAAAAGTAGAAGTACTCAGGTCTTGTACTTGAGTAAAAGTAGAAGTACTCAGGTCTTGTATTTGAGTAAAGTAGAAGTACTCAGATCTTGTACTTGAGTAAAGTAGAAGTACTCAGATCTTGTACTTGAGTAAAGTAGAAGTACTCAGGTCTTGTACTTGAGTAAAGTAGAAGTACTCAGGTCTTGTACCTGACTAAAGTAGAAGTACTCAGATCTTGTTTTTGTTCTTTGAGTAAAAGTAGAAGTACTCAGATCTTGTACTTGAGTAAAGTAGAAGTACTCAGGTCTTGTACTTGAGTAAAGTAGAAGTACTCAGGTCTTGTACCTGACTAAAGTAGAAGTACTCAGATCTTGTACTTGAGTAAAGTAGAAGTACTCAGATCTTGTTCTTGAGTTAAAGTAGAAGTACTCAGATCTTGTTCTTGAGTAAAAGTAGAAGTACTCAGGCCTTGTACTTGAGTAAAGTAGAAGTACTCAGATCTTGTACTTGAGTAAAGTATAAGTACTCAGGTCTTGTACTTGAGTAAAGTAGAAGTACTCAGATCTTGTACTTGAGTAAAGTAGAAGTACTCAGATCTTGTACTTGAGTAAAAGTAGAAGTACTCAGATCTTGTACTTGAGTAAAGTAGAAGTACTCAGATCTTGTACTTGAGTAAAGTATAAGTACTCAGGTCTTGTACTTGAGTAAAGTAGAAGTACTCAGGTCTTGTACTTGAGTAAAGTAGAAGTACTCAGATCTTGTACTTGAGTAAAGTAGAAGTACTCAGATCTTGTTCCTGAGTAAAAGTAGAAGTACTCAGATCTTGTTCCTGAGTAAAAGTACTCGGTAGCTTTACTCCTCTGAGCCTGAAACCCTGAACGTGTTTTTTATAAATATAAATATTAACAGCTGTTCTCAGATCTTTAACACCTCCCTCCTCCACAAACCAGACTCACCTTCTTCCCGTAAGCAGCTCCCATTCTCTCCCCCCTCCGGCCCCCCCACCACCGCCTGGCCCGCTTGACAGCCCGGGCCCAGGGCTCTGTTAGTCCACCGAGAGAAGCCTCATAGCACAGAACCAGGACCAGAACCAGTACCAGAGAGACGGTCGGGGGGGGGAACCTGTTAGCCTGTTGGCATGTTAGCGCTGTGCCGTCAGCTGTGAGGAGTTAAGAAGCTGTGATAGGATTACTGTAAGGAGAGGTGACGGGGTGGGGGGGTGGGGGGGACACTTATAGGCTACATTTCACATCCATCCCTAAATTCATGGAAACCAGAGCTGACATCCCGCAGAACCCCTGAGAGACATCAGCTGCTTTGAACTGATCCTTTAATCAGCTGTTCAGTGAGGAGCATGGGCTGGGGCTTCACTGAGGGTCTTTTTCTCCAGAGAGGGAGGGGGGGGGCACTGCAGCTATTGCACCTTTTTACAGGCAGTCTGTTTCTGCGTCTCCTGATTCATTTTCCTTTTGATTTCCTTTTCAAACTTCAGATTTTTTTCTCCAAATTTGGACCTTTTTCGAATTTCCAACTATCTTTGCGCGGCCTAACCGTAGGCTATGTTGTGAGCACTTTACGGAAATATGGAACATAATGGTTTTTTTACCAAGCTTACATTTACATTTGTAACTTCATTCATTAGACTATACATATTATTCTTAGTTAGGAATTATGCACCACTGATGTTTTAACATTAAAGCTAAACCTCACGTACCTCCTGCAGTACTCCACCGTACCCATAGGAGTCCAGGAACCCCATTTGAGAACCACTACTCGATTGGACTCTTGATTTAGGAGAGTTGATGGCGTGAGCAACAGTTATTATTGTTATGATTCTAATGTTTTTTATGGCATCTAAAATTCTTAGAAATGAAACCATCTCTGAACAAATGTAGTTTCTGATTCAGTGCGGACAGGAGAGGAGAGATAAGTGGGTCTGAACATTTTAAATGGATGTGCAGTTTACAAAATAAGGTTCTGGTTTGAAAATATTGTTTTATGGTACATACTAGCTTACAGCTCTCTGACAATACCTTAGTTAATATTTTACTTCCTGCAGGACAACCTTTAATCCAGCAATGAATCTGCACTTTGGACTGAGACTCTCCCTAAGTCACATGAGAGGAAGCAGCATTCAGCAGAGCTCCTCCCCCAACAGACTCAAAGTGAAAGTGAAACCAGTAACCGGTTAGTTGTTGTTCCTCCCTGCAGAGAGACACACGGACTGAAAGACAGACGATCAGATTCACCTTCAGACCAAACTAACACCTTCCTCTGAGTTCAGCTCCAGGAGAGAAAAGAGGGAGCTACAACACTGCTGCTTCAACCTGCTGACCCCCCCACCCTGAAGGTGAGTCTGACTCTAAACACCACTCAAAGTGAATTTCAGTGAAGTCAGGGGAGGAGGGGGGAGCCATGACTGACTGTACTTCCTGTCTGCTGTGTTTCAGCTCCACTCAGAGACAACATGGCTTCCAGGTTAGAGGAAGACCTCTGCTGTCCGGTCTGTCAGGAAGTCTTTAGAGATCCTGTCCTCCTGTCCTGCTGCCACAGCTTCTGTAGAGCCTGTCTGCAGAACTGGTGGAGAGAGAAACCAACACGAGAGTGTCCAGTTTGTATGAGAAGATCTTCAAGAGGAGAACCCCCCTGTAACCTGGTGCTGAAGAACCTGTGTGAGGCCTTCTTACAGGAGAGAGGTCAGAGGTCTTCAGAGGCTCTCTGCAGTCTGCACTCTGAGAGACTCAGACTCTTCTGTCTGGACCATCAGCAGCCAGTGTGTCTCGTCTGCAGAGATTCTAAAACACACACCAACCACAGAATCAGACCCGTGGATGAAGCTGCTCAGGATCTCAAAGAGGAGCTCCAGAAGTCTCTGCAGCCCTTACAGGAGAAACTGAAGCTCTTTGAAGAAGTTAAAGTGAAGTTTGATCAGACAGCAGGACACATGGAGGCCCAGGCCCGACGCACAGAGCTGCAGATTAAGGAGCAGTTTAAGAAGCTTCACCAGTTTCTAGAAGAGGAAGAGGAGGCCAGGATGGCTGCACTGAGGGAGGAAGAGGAGCAGAAGAGGAGGATGATGGAGGAGACGATGCAGGCTGTGAGCAGAGAGATAGCAGCTCTTTCACACACAGTCAGAGCCACAGAGGAGGAGCTGAGAGCTGAAGACGTCTCCTTCCTGCACAACTACAAGGCTGCAGTGGAGAGGCTGCAGCGCCCCCTGCTGGAGGCTCCACAGCTGCCCTCAGGGGCTCTGATAGACCAGACCAAACACCTGGGCAACCTCAGCTTCAACATCTGGAGCAAGATGAAGGACATGGTGTCCTACTCTCCTCTCATCCTGGACCCAAACACTGCTCATCCAAAACTCATCCTGTCTGAAGATCTGACCAGAGTGAGAGCAGGAGAGAGACAGGAACTTCCTGATAATCCAGAGAGGTTTGATCAGTACCGCTCTGTCCTGGGCTCTGAGGGCTTTACCTCAGGGACTCACAGCTGGGATGTCCAGGTTACAGACAGTACAGGCTGGTCACTGGGTGTGTTAGCAGAGTCTGGTCAGAGGAAGGGAGACATATGGTCTGGATTATGGAGAATAAGTTTCTATAAAGGTAAATATTATGCATGGTCTCATCAGATCCACCCACTCCTCTCCTCCTGCAGAAGACGCTCCAGAGGGTCAGAGTGAATCTGGACTGGAACAGAGGAAAGCTGTCGTTCTCTGATCCTGACACTAACACACACATACACACCTTCACACACACTTTCACTGAGAGGATGTTTCCATACATTAGCAGTCTGGAGGAAGTGAAGGTATCACCACTGAAGGTGTGTGTGAGCAAACTCCAGACCTGATGGAGTCCTTAGTCTGATCAGTGATCAGTTATCAGAAAGAGACACAAGGTTAGTGACAGCAAGCGACATTTAACTGTAAAGCGTTTAAATATATATTTAATATAATAAAGCAAAAGCAACAACATGCCTTCTTTAAGCTGTAGAGAAGAATGCTAAATAATAATGTACATATTTCAGAGCTAACGTGCTATCAGCTAAGTACATGAGACATCCTGACCGTAACACACACACACACACACACACACACACACACACTGAGAGGCTGACGGTGTGTGTGAGAGCAGGGAGAGATGAACGGGGTCTTTATATCTGAGGGGTTAAAGGGGTCTCTGACCTCTGGAGCTGCTCCTGGCCTCCTGCTGGCTCCTTGTTGTAGACATGTTTTTATTTAGAGGCAACACGCTTTGTATATCATGTTCCATGCATGATGAAGTGATTGCAGGTCATGGTGAGAGGGGGTTCAGCGGCTCTGTTTGTTGAAGCTGTTTTTATTACATTGTTTTTGATCCCAAAAATAAACAGAATAATAAAGTCCTCCGATGCATGTTTGAGCAGCCAATCATTCATCAGCTCCAGATACGTTTCAGTTTAGATTCTAGTCCAGATTTGAACATTTCTAAACAATAAAATCAATGTTTATTTACATTAATATTCACATTTTAACAAGTGAAAGAAAGAAAAGAAACAGAGTTATGGAACTACCTGCCAGGCTTCAGAAGCAGGGATTTTAACCCAAGATTAAATACAGTTAATCCAATCATTTCAAATAAATGGTCAAAGCTGTATTCACCTTTTTTAGCACATAGTCAGAAAGTATAGAAGCACAAGAAAAGAAAAGAAAAATGTGTCTAAATAAACAGAAGTGGTTCAAATGAACTTATGTTTCATTATCCAGCAGTGGCTCAGTCAGTAGGGGCTTGGACTGGGAATCGTAGGTTCGCCGGTTCAAGTCCCCGAACAGACTTGAAAACAGCCCTGGTGTGGTGCCCTTGAGCAAGGCACCGGACACCTGCTGTGCATGTGTGTGAGTAATATAGAGGGCTTCATCCTCCCATTACTAAAATGTGAAATACAAATTTAAAAGCATCATTTAAATATTAGCATAAACTAAGCAGTTAAAGTGTGCAGTAATAATAGAAAGGAGAATACTACCAGCGTTACTCTGATTCATAACAAAGAGAACGTGAATTATGTGTAGATATTAATCCAGAGGACCAGAGTGTTGTTGGGAGTATTCTGCATTTATATTCTGTGATTCAGAGACCACAGCTGCGCCGCTCAATCCAGAGGAGTAAAAGTACATCCAAATAAATACATATATATATGTATACTGTACACAACCTGTACACACACCTGTACACACACCTGTACACACACCTGTACACACACCTGTACACACACCTGTACACACACCTGTACACCCACTGCACAGGTATTACAGGTGATGTTCCTCTAAGGAGCAGCTGGGCTCACTACGAATACAAAGGCTTTACTCCGAGAGAAGAGGAGGAGAATCATCTCCGAGGGGTGAGGGGCTTCTGATAGAACCAGCTCAAGAAGAGGAGAATCACAGAGGGGTGAGGGGCTTCTGACAGAACCAGCTCAAGAGGAGGAGAATCATCTCAGAGGGGTGAGGGGCTTCTGACAGAACCAGCTCAAGAAGAGGAGGAGAATCATCTCAGAGGGGTGAGGGGCTTCTGATAGAACCAGCTCAAGAAGAGGAGAATCATCACAGAGGGGTGAGGGGCTTCTGACAGAACCAGCTCAAGAAGAGTAGAATCATCTCAGAGGGGTGAGGGGCTTCTGATAGAACCAGCTCAAGAAGAGGAGAATCATCACAGAGGGGTGAGGGGCTTCTGACAGAACCAGCTCAAGAAGAGGAGAATCATCTCAGAGGGGTGAGGGGCTTCTGATAGAACCAGCTCAAGAAGAGGAGAATCATCTCAGAGGGGTGAGGGGCTTCTGACAGAACCAGCTCAAGAAGAGGAGAATCATCTCAGAGGGGTGAGGGGCTTCTGACAGAACCAGCTCAAGAAGAGTAGAATCATCACAGAGGGGTGAGGGGCTTCTGACAGAACCAGCTCAAGAAGAGGAGAATCATTTCAGAGGGGTGAGGGGCTTCTGACAGAACCAGCTCAAGAAGAGTAGAATCATCTCAGAGGGGTGAGGGGCTTCTGACAGAACCAGCTCAGGGGACCCGAGACAAACAAGGTTTGGAACCAGTGATCTTTACTTACTTCCCAAACTTTCTTCGATAATGTTTGAATAGAAGTGTCAGAAAGGAACCCCCTGAAGGGAACCCGCCTCTATAGAGGTCCAGCTGCTCCATCAGAGTCTGATTCGTTGAAACCTGTGACTGAGAAACTCTTAAAGCTGCACTCCACATGTTCACACCATCTCTGAATTCATGGAAACCAGTGCTGACACCCTGCAGTAACCCGGAGACATCAGCTGCTCTGAACTGACCCTTTAATCCGCTGTTCAGTCAGAGGCTGGAGCTTCACTGAGGGTCTTTATCCTTCTGAGGGGGGGAGACTATGGCTCCACCCTCCTAAGGTATATCCGTGGGTTTTCTGCGGCCAATCTTTACCGGTCCAAACAACGAACAGAGGGAGTGACTGAGAACCATGGCGTTGAGGTCGTGCGTGAGTTTGAGTTGCAGTTCAGCGATGGGGCGGAGAGAGAAGCGAGAGAAGCCATTCGGTCCGTTGTGGCAACGCTGCCGAATATCCAGAAGTTAAAGCCGGAGCAAAAACAGTGTTTGAGTTTTATTGGAGGCCATGATGTTGTGGCCCTCCTCCCCACGGGGTTCGGGAAAAGTTAGATTTTCCAGCTCGTTCCGTTAGTGGTGAAGGAGGATACGTCCCGACCAAACGTTAGCGATTGGTTATGGCAGATCCAGAGTGGCACTGGGCAGATCCAATAGTGTTAAACTTCTACAGAGTGCCCGCCTTCAGGAGAGCCCAGACTCTCTGTACAAATGAAATGTAGTACGAGAGTCTGGTAGGACCAGGCTAGGAGGAGACTGCAGCTCCTACACCTTTTCCAGGCCCTCTGTCTCTTTGCAAACTTCAGATTTTTTCTCCAGATTTCGACTTTTTAGAATTTCCAAATATTTCCTCAGAATTCAGACTTTTTCCCCCAAAAATGCTTTTTTTTCAATTGTCAACTTTTAAAAGTCTCGCTATTTTCCCACCATTCTAAGTCCTTCTTCATGAGGTTCAGTTCATCTTCATTTAAAAATCCACACTTTTTGTTCTTTTCATTTTATTTTCAAACTTCAGATATTTTTCTCTAAATTCTGACTTCTTCCCCATTTTTTCTAAATGTCTGATTATTTTTCTAAATTTTAACTTATTTCTTAAAATATCTGAGTTTTCCACATTTCTAAAAAAAATTCTAAAGGTCGACTTTTGAATTTCATTAAACATTATAGAGGACCTCACGGACCCCCTGCAGTACTCCAGTGTACCCGTAGGGGGGCTGCTTGTTCAGTTGGGGGCGTGTTGAAGCCATTTTGGAAACTTCCCTGAAAGTGAAATATTGTGATTTTTTTTATGCTGATCTTTTTTCGGGCTGCGATGTTTTTATTCTAATTATCGATTATTACACTAATAGGGACCCAACCTGTAGGCGCGGTTTTGGCCCTTTAATTCAGGACAGGTGAACAGGTGTTGATTAAGAGAGGAAGGAGAAACGTCTTTCAACCCGGGACCATTCTCTAATCTCTCAAATCTGAGTTTTTCTCGAAATTCAGCTTTTTTTCAAAAATTCTTGTTTCTAAAACATTTCGATTATTTCAGAAAATCATTGAATTCTGGCTTTTTTTCTGAAGACGTCAAAAATCTGACTTTATTCTGAAAACCCTGAATTCACACTTTTGCCACGGTGGCACAAGTTTACCTTCCCTTTAAAGACACTACACACCATCGTCTTTAAAGGCTGTTGTGTTGTGATGTATGATCGAATGTCCAGAAATGTTTAGGACTTTAAAACGTATTTTTAATAATGCAGATGAGAGGAATACACACATGGTATTTAATGTTGGTACGGTCCCAGAGTTTCAGGCTATAACACACGCGTTATTACTGTGGAGGAGATCTACGTTGATTGCTTTCAGAGTTTTAATAAAGAGTTTCTGAGAAAGAACAAACTGGATTTATTATTTACACAATAAATAAAAACGGCTCCTCAGACTCATCGTTCAGCATTTATCTTTACCCTGATTTATTTCCCAAGAATCCATGTTTTCAGTGTGTTACGGGGGGGGGTGGGGGTCCTTATAGTGTTACGATGGGGTCGTCCTCAGTGTGTTACGGGTGGGGAGGGTCCTCAGTGTGTTACGGGTGGGGAGGGTCCTCAGTGTGTTACAGAGGGAGGGGGTTCCTCGGACTCCCTTCCTGGCCCAGACATCTGCATGAACAGGTCCCTCAGCTCGGAGATGTCGGGGGGGTCTCGCTGCTCGCGCTCCTCGATGAAGTCCCACAGACGGACGCTGTTCATGAACTGATAGACAGACAGACTTTAGAAACTACAAATCCCAGCAGCTGCAGGACTACAAACAGGGGCGGGAGGGTTCCTGTATAAATGTGATCAGTAACGCATAATAGCACTACGCAGACTCTATCCATCCCATAATAGCACTACGCAGACTCTATCCGTCCCATAATAACACTACGCAGACTCTATCCGTCCCATAATAGCACTACGCAGACTCTATCCATCCCATAATAGCACTACGCAGACTCTATCCATCCCATAATAGCACTACGCAGACTCTATCCATCCCATAATAGCACTACACTACGCAGACTCTATCATCCCATAATAGCACTACGCAGACTCTATCCATCCCATAATAGCACTACGCAGACTCTATCCATCCCATAATAACACTACGCAGACTCTATCCATCCCATAATAGCACTACGCAGACTCTATCCATCCCATAATAGCACTACGCAGACTCTATCCATCCCATAATAGCACTATGCATTAAAGGGCCACGCTCGAGAAACTCCAAATCCCAGCAGCTGAAGGACTACAACTGAGTTTCACTGACCCGCACGCTGCCCTCGGAGCCCAGCTGTTTGCGGGGTCGGTCCGGCTCGGCCCGGGTGCCGTCGGGGAAGGCATGCAGGTACAGACACTTCCCCCCGAAGGGACAGCACCCCCGACCCTGGTCGAAGTACTTACAGGACTTCTTACTACAGACAGGAAACAGTATTATTACTGACAGCATCATGAGCACCTCTGTTACTGACACAAACAATAACAAACAACAGTCACAACAATAACAAACAACAATAACAAACAACAGTCATAACGATAACAAACTAACGATAACAAACAACAGTCATAACGATAACAAACAACAATAACAAACAACAGTCATAACAATAACAAACAACAGTCATAACGATAACAAACAACAGTCATAACGATAACAAACAACAGTCATAACGATAACAAACAACAATAACAAACAACAGTCATAACGATAACAAACAACAGTCATAACGATAACAAACAACAGTCATAACGATAACAAACAACAGTCATAACGATAACAAACAACAATAACAAACAACAGTCATAACGATAACAAACAACAGTCATAACGATAACAAACAACAATAACAAACAACAGTCATAACGATAACAAACAACAATAACAAACAACAGTCATAACGATAACAAACAACAGTCATAACGATAATAAACAACGATAACAAACAACAGTCATAACGATAACAAACAACAATAACAAACAACAGTCATAACGATAATAAACAACAATAACAAACAACAGTCATAACGATAATAAACAACGATAACAAACAACAGTCATAACGATAACAAACAACAATAACAAACAACAGTCATAACGATAATAAACAACGATAACAAACAACAGTCATAACGATAACAAACAACAATAACAAACAACAGTCATAACGATAATAAACAACAATAACAAACAACAGTCATAACGATAACAAACAACAGTCATAACGATAACAAACAACAATAACAAACAACAGTCATAACGATAACTAACAACAATAACAAACACCGATAACAAACAACAATAACAAACAACAATAACAAACAACAGTCATAACGATAACAAACAACAATAACAAACAACAGTCATAACGATAACAAACAACGATAATAAACAACAATAACAAACAACAGTCATAACGATAACAAACAACGATAATAAACAACAGTCATAACGATAACAAACAACAATAACAAACAACAGTCATAACGATAACAAACAGTCATAACGATAACAAACAACGATAACAAACAACAATAACAAACAGTCATAACGATAACAAACAACGATAATAAACAACAATAACAAACAGTCATAACGATAACTAACAACAATAACAAACACCGATAACAAACAACAATAACAAACAACGATAACAAACAACAGTCATAACGATAACAAACAACAATAACAAACAACAGTCATAACGATAATAAACAACGATAATAAACAACGATAATAAACAACGATAATAAACAACGATAATAAACAACAGTCATAACGAAGATGATAAATCATAATGTTTGTTTATGGTCATGCCAATAAAGTTATTTGAATTGAATGACACACTCACCTGACTCCAGACTTAAAGAGCTCGATCAGGTGATCCTTCTCCTCCTGATCCTCCACCCAGAACACAGAGGGGATCACAAACTCCGAGACCACACGGCACTCAGGACACGACCTGACAGACAGACACGGAGAGACACAGACAGACAGACAGACAGACAGACAGCGAGACAGACAGACAGACAGACAGACAGACAGACAGACAGACAGACAGACAGACAGACAGACAGACAGACAGACAGACAGACAGACAGACAGACAGACAGACAGACAGACAGACAGACAGACAGGGAGCGAGACAGGGAGAGAAACAAATGACATCAAAACACAAACAACAACGTGACGTCAGAGCTCCGTAAAAACAAAGCTATCTCTGCCGTCTGACGCTCCATTTGACACCCTCTTCATCTTTGAGTGTATCTATATTTATGAGTCCTCTCACTTGATGATGCTGTTGCTGAAGCTGCGGGTGCAGCGCCACTGACGGATGCAGCTCAGACAGAAAGTGTGGCAGCAGGACGACAGGATGCCAAACCTCCGCTCACACGGGTTCAGCTTCTGCACCACCAGCTCCATGCAGATGGAGCACACCTGCACCACAACACGGTTAATGTTAACATCAATAATCATCAGGGTATCAATCAGCAGGATGAAGAGCCAATCAGATCAGTCAGCGGGATGAAGAGCCAATCAGATCAGTCAGCAGGATGAAGAGCCAATCAGATCAGTCAGCAGGATGAAGAGCCAATCAGATCAGTCAGTAATATAAAGAACAGGAAGTAGAGAACCTTGTCCTGACTCAGCTGGGCTGCAAACGCCTTCTCCATGTCAGCCTCAAAGTTCAGCAGACATACCTGCAGACAGACAGGTGAGAGACAGGCAGACAGGTGAGAGACAGACAGACAGACAGACAGACAGACAGACAGACAGGTGAGAGACAGACAGACAGACAGACAGATAGATAGGTGAGAGACAGACAGACAGGTAAGAGACAGGCAGACAGGTAAGAGATAGGAAAACAGGTGAGAGATAGGCACAGGTGAGAGACAGACAGACAGGTAGACAGGTGACAGTATATTGATGGTTGGGGAGCGTGCACACCTTCTCGTGCGCTCTCCTCTGCTCGGGGTCGTGGGGGTGCAGCACCTGCAGCCTGCACACCTCACACAGGTCGCCATGCAGGTACGTGCAGCTGTCTCCATAGTAACAGTGTCCCGCGGCGGCGTAGGGACACAGCTGGCGGGGGTCGTGGTAAGCCCCGCCCACTGGGGGGATGGCTGCAAGAGAGCACAGATGAGCATTAAAAACAAAACACCTCACAGACAGCCAGCAGCCAATCAGGAGCCAGGATATCCTCTCACCTGGTTCCTCGGCTGAAGCCTCCAGACCCGTCCTGATGGCTGCCACATACGAGTGGGGGGGTGCTGTTACCTCTGACCCCCCTCTGTCTGCTGGACCCCCATACATACTGTCTACAGCCAGCACTGAGAGACAGACAGGTGGAGAGACAGGATTAACAACTGTAGGTATGCTGCTGGGGGGGGGGGGGGGGTCTATATGGTAATAGTGATGAATATATAAGGGGGTGTTACCTCTGTCTCTGAGCACCAGTGGCTTCCTTCCCACTCCGACTGAAGCCCCGCCCCCAGCTCCTCCCACACCTGGTGGCTCCTCTGGAGCCCCTCCCACTCTGGACGATTTGATGTGGTCATACCTGCAAACAGAAAGTGATGACGTCACGTATGAACAGATCTCCAGCTGCACAGGATGGATGCATGATGGGTGGACGGTACCTGCAGCGCTCCCCGTAGGCGCAGACCCCCCTCTGGTAGAACTTGCAGATGGTGGAGGGTTTGCTGGTGTTGGGGTCATGGGAGAACAGGCAGCGGCTGCCCTCTCTGCACACGCCATGCAGGAAATACCTGAACACAGGAAGTGACATCAGCAACTTTGATCACCAGCTTTCTAACAAAACAAAGCCAGGCTGTACAACCACCACGCCCCCCCCCCAACACAGACTGGAATACCCCTGATAATATAAAATATTTCACGTTTATTACCAAGGATTTCTGATTCTGGTTCATTCAACACTGAGGCCTTTTGTGCAGAAAACAGGAGGCAGGGTGTTTAGAAACGTGTCAAATCGTTGGGCTTTTTAAACTTTTGTCATCAAGAAAAGCAAAAAAGACATTTTCAGAAAGAGACATTTGTTGTATTACATTTTGCTAAAATCACATTATTAATTCTGAAGGCAGAATTGTATATAAACATGTCTTTGTCATTATAAGATAACCAATACTGGAAAGCATCCCATAATGTGTGAGCTACAGAGCAGGAAAAGAAAAGATGGTTTGATTTTTGGATTTCTGAATTACAGAAGGAGCATTTATTGAAATCTTCTCATTCATGATATTAAAATGGACTTCTTTTTTAGCTGTGAAGGGTCAGAAGAGAACCGAGGACTAGTTTAGTTGTACCTTAAGGTTTAAAGGTTTGAATGGTTTTTCACAAGAGGCAAAAATCACAATTATATATAAAACTCAACCTTCAGACAGAACACGAGCTAACGGCTAAAAACAGTAGCACTAGGCTAATAGACAGACAGACAGACGGGTGAGAGAGAGACAGAAAGACATACAGACGTATAGGCGGAAAGGGGAGAGACACACAGGTGCCAGGCTCACCTGCAGGTCACCTGTTTGGTGCTCATCTTCCTCCTCGCTCTTAGCTTCGGATGCTAACGGCTGCAGCGGTGTTGCGCTCTAACTGGTCCGACTGACCTTCCTCCTCCTTTTGGTTTAATGACGGCCGGCCTTAACGGTCCCGGTGCTTCACCGCCTCCTGCTGTACCGGAGTGTGGAGCAGCGATCGGGGGAAAGCGTAAGGCTTTATTTGTATCCTCGTCAAAACTAATAGGTTCTTGAGATTGAACAACCCCCTCCCCATATTGTTTGTTCAGTGTGTCTCTGTTTGTCTTCATGTCCGATCACCTGTTTCCTCTAAACCACATTCACATGGTCCCGATGTTTCCAGATCAGGGTTTCATTTAATCCTGTTAGTTTGTTAGTCAGACATGTGTTTAGTTAGTGAGTCTTTATTCAGACATGTGTTTAGTTAGTGAGTCTTTATTCAGACATGTGTTTAGTTAGTGAGTCTTTATTCAGACATGTGTTTAGTTAGTGAGTCTTTATTCAGACATGTGTTTTATCTTTCTCTCTGAGTCTTTTCCGTGACGACGACGACTCAGTCCTAAGGTCACCTGCTCAGACCGAGGCTGCTGCAACCTGATAGGCCGAGGGGCCGCCATGATGTCATCTGATAGGCTGTCACCGAGCGACCAGGTGAGACAGGAACACACAGACGAGAGGAGCGGAGGAGAAGAAAGGAGACAGGAGTCACAGGAGAAGCTTTAAAGTCTCTGTGAGTTACAGAATCAACTTTAAAATACTGTTACTGGTTTTTAAAGCCCTCAATGGTCTTGGCTTTCTATGGGACTTGCTTTTTAACCTACGAGCCCTCTGGTCCCTCAAGTCTTCTGGACTTTTAATCACAACCAAAGTGAAAACAAAGAGGGGTCTGTGTGGTATTACAGCAGACCTGGGGGCGGCAGACAGCATTGGTGTATTGTGTTTATTCTTATTTTTATTCAAATCTTTTTTCTTTTTTTTCGAATTTCATTCATTTTTTCCTTGTTCTTTACTCATTTTATTTAGTGAATATTGTATTAGTGCTATTCCTATTTCATTCCCGTTGTATTCTTATTTTATTCTTATTTGGTCTTTATTTATTTTGTGTGTGTGTTGGTATTAAGTTGTCTTTATAAACCCTTTAAGTGTTACTCTTACTGGTTATCATGGAAGGGGGAGATGGGTGGTCCATGTGTTTGTGAAGCACAGAGTCACCTGTGTGTTGGAACAGTGTGATATAATTCAAGTGTGGTCTGCTGAAGGAGATGGACCCGCCTGTGGTCCGTCTGGCTCACTGTCAGAAGCAGATCTTCTGTCTCTCGGTGCCGGGGGAGTGTCCGAGCTGTGGGGAGGATCTGAGGGGGAGCCGCCTACAGGAGGCGCCGGTCAGCCTGCCCTCACCTTTCAGCAACGCTCACAAAACCTCCTGCTGCCTCCTGGTGGCTCCTGCTCACAACAACACCAGCAGGTATACACACAGGTACACACACCGGCACACACACACAGGTATTACTGTGTCCAACCTGTGTGTGTGTGTGTGTGTGTGTGTGTGTGTGTGTGTGTGTGTGTGTGTGTGTGTGTGTGTGTGTGTGTGTGTGTGTGTGTGTATGTGTGTGTTTACTCCTCAGAGAGTTCGATGGGACGTCAGATCTACACACTGGCATCTCAAACACTGCAGGTAAGACCCAGGGTCAGAGGTCAGCCAACACCTGCTATACCGCTCTCAGTAACACTGTGTGTGTGTGTGTGTGTGTGTGTGTGTGTGTGTGTGTGTGTGTGTGTGTGTGTGTGTGTGTGTGTAGGAGTTGTATATAACTATACTTGTGCAGGAGTGGTCAGAGATCACAGTGGGTGGGAGCGCTGTGTCAGCGTTCCTCTGGTCCGGCCCGACATGTTCCACCTGCTGAACCAGTGGGACCAGTACCTGCAGAATCACTCTGAGGGGCCCAGCTGGGACCCCGCCTGGCACAGGTACGGGACCACCTCAACTGTCTCTCTCCTGTCTCTCTCTCTCCTGTCTGTCTCACCTGTCTGTTTCTCCCCTGTCTCTGTCTCACCTGTCTGTCTCTCAGGTTTGACGAGGAGCACCATAACTGCCTGTCTTTCTGCCTGAGCTTTGTGAACAGTGTTCTGGCTGCAGAGGGTCGGGTCGCTCTGAGCAGAGAGACCTTCACTCAGAACTTCATCCTGCCCCGAGTCCAACGGGTTCAAAAGTACTGCTTCCTGTACAAACACCTGCAGACACACCAATACTACCTGGTGGACAGACAAGAGGACAGGCAGGAGGACAGAAAGGAGGACATATAGGTGGAGATATAGGAGGACATATTCACGTCATGTAGCCCCGCCCCTTTATAAACTGAGTTTACCAGAGGTGATCCTCAGCTGCTCTGAGGGGATGGTTTCACAGCATCCTCTGGGAGAGACTGCAGGAGGACATGAGACAGTAAATCTGATCTGAGGACGTGTTTAATAACGCTGTAGAGTCTGGAGGTGCAGATGCTCTGATGAGGAGCTACGAGAAGAACACATTTTAAGATTTTGGCAAAAGTCAAAATGTTCAGATTTTCAGAAAAACTAACATTTGAAGATTGTGGGAAAAAAGCTAAAATGTTTGATAAAGGGTTTCTCTGTCAGGTCAAGGATGATAACGCTGGTGACGCTGTGCGAAGTAAGAGCAGTTACACTTTAAACGGAACTACCAACACATAAAACCGCAGTGTGGAAGAGCCCCAGAGAAACATGAGGTGAATAGTGTGACGAACAGGAGGACATTTAGGATACGTGACTGATTTTGTATTCACTAATAATATGTTGGATTCATATCACTGGGTTTAAATATGTAAGAGTATTCATGTAAAGGTTTCATATGTTGTGTTTACCATGTATATACTGTATATGTATTTCGTTGTTGATGTAAATGCTGCTTCAGTTTTAAACTGAGAATAAGAATAAAGTCAAAATCACTTTGGATTAAATGGTATTAAACATATGGCTTTCATCAACTTGGTTTGTCTTGTTCCCAGATATTACAGAAACCTTCTGAAGTCAAAACATTTTCCATTTCCTAATAAATCAGCTTATTCACTATCTTAAAATCTAAAAACCTACTTTAATGCTGGTACTTATTTTACTGATTTGATCTTTCTTAACATATACTTTACTGATCCCAAACTGGGAAATATTTTCGTCACAGCATGTTAAAACAAGGCATTGCACATGATGTGAAAATACTAAGAGTAGAACATTAACAAATAGGAAGTACAAACATCTCAAAATAGAAACAAAACATTACTTTATTGGGTCTGAAGGGATTCAGAATGTGAACCTTGAGTCTGATCCTCCGGAACAGCAGGGGGCGGTAATACACCTTTAAGCTGGTAACATCCTCCACAAGAAGAAGAAGAGGAACTGACAGAGGAAACCCGCAGTTCCAGTCGGACACGTCCTGTGTAACTCCGCGGCGGCCCCAGCAAAACACGCCGACGAGAGGTTTGATGAATGAAACATGAGCTAACAGTTAGCATCTTCTCTGTCCAGCAGCAAAGTAACTGAGATCTCAAGTACTGTGTTTAAGTACACGTCTGAGGTACTTCTGTTTACTTCAACCCCACTACAACTGAGAGGTAAATGGTGTACTTCTACTCCTCTACATGTATTTAATCCCTGTAGTTGCTAGGCAGATCTGGATTAATGAAGGTAAATATAATCCCTTAAATCAGACTGTAGTTCCCCTGCAGTAAATCCAGCAGCTACCCTGCAGTATACAAATTCAAAGTAGCTGCACCTTTACCAGCTCTGAGAACACTTTAATGATCAATCATTATAAAACATATCAGAGATATTATTCTGAAATGGACCAATCAGACAATGACTACTTTTACTGTCGCTACTTTAAGTACATTTAGAGGAGAGTACTTTCTACTTTCACTGGAGGAACATTTAGAATACTTTACTGTGACAGAGTATTCCTACACTCTGGTACTTCTACTTTACTCAAGTACAAGACCTGAGTACTTCTACTTTACTCAAGTACAAGATCTGAGTACTTCTACTTTACTCAAGTACAAGATCTGAGTACTTCTACTTTACTCAAGTACAAGATCTGAGTACTTCTACTTTACTCAAGTACAAGACCTGAGTAACCCCCCCCACCCCCCCTCACAGCATGCAGGCGGAGTTCCGGGCTCCACGGCGGCGCCCCCGTGTTCACGAGGAGTACGAGGCTCCGCTGCCGGTGAGCCCGGAGGAGAGGAGTGAGTACCGGGCAGAGCTCCTCAACCAGCAGCTGTTGGTCTGTGACCCGGAGCACATCAAGAAGATCCACAACCAGGTCTGAGCTGAGCCCGTTAACCGGCTCTTGATGAATCCACTCCATGGTCAGTTGTTCCGCTTCACGCTCTTCTTTGCCTCAGGGTTTTTTCGGGAAAGGCATCCTCTCCAGAGCCAGGCCAGACTACAGCATCTCTGACCAATGGCAGCGTGAGTTTACAGCATGACATCATCATTAGTGCGGTCCAATCAGAGCTGTTCTGTCGTCAGCTGATCTCTGTTTCTGTTGCAGAACACCAAGGTTTGCTTCTACCTGTCGTCTCAAAGTCCAGGTGAGTAATCACTTCCTGCCAGTTAACACGATGACATCACATCCTGTCCGTTAACACGATGACATCACATCCTGTCTGTTAACATGACTTCACATCCTGTCGGTTAACATGACATCACATCCTGTCCGATAACACAATGACATCACATCCTGTCTGTGCACACGATGACATCACATCCTGTCTGTCCATATGTCAATGTTATAAGTCATAAAACCCTAACCCCCCTCCCCCTGCAGGTATGATGAGCTCCTCAGGTGGGCGGGTGCTTCTCTCTCTGCTCAGGGATTGGATGAAGCAGCTGTCAGTCAGACCCTACTGAGTGTCTCTCAGCCGGTAGAGATGGAGGATGTGAGAAGAGAGCAGCACTTCAGGCTGGTTCAACAAGACTCTGGATCTGAATCAGATCCTGGTCCCGATCCTGGTCCTGATCTGGGTCCTGGTTTTGTCCTGGTGGTCTTTGACCGAGGGGTGAGTCTTCAGGCTTTTCTGTGCAGCAACTGTGTGACCAGTTTCAGAGAAGTGAAGTGCGTTGTTTGAAATGTTTGTCAGGTGTGCGAGGGGCTCAGGGAGGTGCGGCGGACCCCCCTCTCTCTCACGGAGTACCTGCAGCTCAGTCTGGAGGAGGTAACACTCGCAATTATTCAAACATAATAAAGAATAGATAAACAAAAAGCTACACTACCTCTTCACCTGTCTTCCTGTCTGTCTTCACCTGCAGGCCTTCTTCCTGGTCTACAGTCTGGGCTGCCTGTCTGTCTACCTGCACCAGGTAACTGTCGGTCAGCCTGGCTGTTCTATTTAGGCAGCAGTCTCACCGTACTTGGCCTGTAGCATGTAGCATTAAGGCATGTAACATGTGGATTTAAAGGAAAAAACAAAAAACTATTTTGCTAAATTAAACTTGTGGTGTTTATTTAATGTCAAATTTCATGTCCTCTCCTGTGATTGGTCAGGAGCCCCTGTCAATCATCCAGCTGTGGAGGAAGTTCCGCTCCCTGCGGCCGGACTTCATCAGCTCCTTCGCAGCCTATCAGCACTTCCGGAGCAAGGGGTGGGTCCCTAAAGAAGGGGGCGGGGCCAAGTACGGCGTAGACCTCAGTAAGACACACAAACAAACAAACAAGATAAAAATAAGGTCCCAATTTATATGATTTACTCTGCCATGTGTTTACAGTGTTGTACAGGAAAGGACCTCCTTTCTACCATGCCAGGTAACACACACACACACACACACACACACACACACACACACACACACACACACACACATTTTAAAAGAGTCAAGATTGAAAAGATGGTAATTTTTCCTGTAGTTTCTCAGTGGTGATTGAGCGGGTTGATGGTGCCTTCATGGGCTCGGCGTTGCGTCCGTTTTCGTGGCGTTCTCTCGCAGCTCTCAGCAGGATCACAGCAAACGTCTCCAAGGTAAGGGGTTCTCTCCGGGGGAACGGGGGTCTTACTTATTTATCCTCCTGACTGTGTCCTCTACTTTTGCTTTAACAATCTAAGTTTGTGGGACGATTAAAGGGATTCTCTTCAGATGAGGTTTTTAGATCCCTGTGTTTTGTTTTCCAGGAGTTGATGCTGTGTTACATCATTTATCCTGCCGGCCTATCAGAAGCCGAGCTGGACTCACCTGTCTGTCTGAGCAGACTCAGTGTTCAGGTACATTTTAATCCACAGAAACGTCATGGTCTGCATGAAGCCTGTGTTTTATTCCTTACACAATGTTTTTGTGTTGGGTTAATAAAGTTTGACTCTGTCAACAGGAAGTGATCGTCAGCAGGTGGGTGTCCTCCAAGGAGCGAGCGGAGCAGGAAGACATCTGATTGGATTACGCAAGGTGATGTCACAGTGTGATGTCACAAAGGGACTAATGACATCAGCCAGAAGAGGCTTAAATTTATTTTGACCTTTTTTAACTTTTTTATTTAAGTGTCATAAACATGATGACTTTGAAAGATGAGTGTCCCTGAACGCAGCACGAGTCCTTGCAAGGAGTCACATAAACCCGAGAGTAGGAGAGTCCCTGAATGCACCATGAGTCGTCAGAAGGAGTTACATACCAGCAAAGGTGTGAGTGTCCCTGAATGCAGCATGAAAACCACATTGAGTCACAGAAAACAAAGAGTGAGTGTGTCCATGAACGCATCATAAGTCCTCAGGAGTCAAGACCAGCCAAAGGTATGAGTCCCTGAACGCAGCACGAGGCTTGAGCTTCATCCTGAATAAAGGCTGTTTCCGGTCCTTCGTGTACCGCGCTGCTGCTGCATATTGTGCAACATTCATTAATAAATCAAAGATCTGCATCTGTGTGTTTCTCTTTTACATTTTGGTCAACAGTTAAGTGCGTATTCCTACTTTAATATGATTCATAATCTTATATAGTTTGAGGGAGTTTTGACCTGGATTTTTCTAGAGCTCTTCATGGTGTCTTCACATGGCAGTGGCAAAAGATATTACTGCGCGGCGAAAAATAGTCTCGTCTTTTAACAAGAACTTCAGAAGTTTGTAAAGCTATCGGTTTCACTCTGTTCCATTCTGACTCCTACAGGGGTGACTTTACACAATAATGGTACATACATAGGTTTAGAAAGGTATACATTTGTTTAATTTTGGTAAATATTGTCTATGGAAGGAAATATACTAGAATAAAAACATTATTTAAGCAAACATACCGATAGAAATGATACAAATGTAAATACATAATATGTGATAAGAGCAGATGTGGACCCACTTTTAATTTCTTAAACAGTTTTGCCGGATAGTGTCTTTACTGGAGATACGTGTAGAGCGGGGGAGACAGAGGGGAGGGCATTTACAGTTAAAAGTATAAAGTGGAAACTCTGCACAGATCTTAAAGGAATACTCCGGAGTAGATTCACCCTAGGTTAATTTGAACCGTGACATCCAGCCAAGTAGCGCACCCGAAGTTTTTCCAATCTTGTCCGAACATCAGCCGAGTTACGGAGTTCTCCCGAATAGTTTAGTACACGCGCTAACGGAACCTCGACCTATCTCCAAAATTACAACACTACAATCACCTGTTATGGGCTATTCCCAGATCAAGGAAGTGACGTCGACGCAGCTTTAGCAGATTAGAAGCTATTCGGCTTGTGTTGATACTAATACACTCCTGGACTATGTACAAACTTCGAAATGCATCGTTTTGTGAGTACAGACCACATTTATACTACTGCAGAAGTTTGGTGTCATAACAGGTGATTGTAGTGTGGTAATTTTGGAGATAGGTCGAGGTTCCGTTAGCGCGTGTACTAAGCTATTCGGGAGAACTCCGTAACTCGGCTGATGTTCGGACAAGGTTGGAAAAACTTCGGGTGCGCTACTTGGCTGGATGTCACGGTTCAAATTAACCTAGGGTGAATCTACTCCGGAGTATTCCTTTAAAGTCAGGCTAACGTCGGTCCTGCAGTAAAATAAACCACCTCTTAAATAAGAGACAGGTGTTTACGGAAGACAGGAAAGCTTGGCTGTGATTGGCTGTTTTTGAATGAAGAAAAGTATTTACACCAAATACAAATCTACAAAAGAAACTAACACATTTATGAATATAACACAGTATATGAGAAGCTGTTGTATATTTTATTTTAAAGTGGTGGGCTGGGCAAATTTTAAGAGAAGTTAAAGATGGTCTAATGTTTGAATTCCGGACACGGAGGATTCCTGAAGTCTCATCGCTTCTGTGTTATGATCTCGCCACGGGAAGTATCGCGAGAACCGCTTAGAGCGCCATTTAAAACACGTTAAGTCGTCGTGAGGGCAGCGACTGAGACCCGTTAACCGGACTGAGCGACAGACTGTCCGTCGGTGACCCTACCCCCCACCCAGGTAAGTCACCGGGGATCTGCTTGGAGACACCCGGGAAACAGCTCTTCAGGTGTGGCTTCGAAGCTCCGAGATCTCAGCCTCGTGTGCAGCAGCTAGCGGTTAGAGCTAAGTGGCTAACAGCTAATCTCTGGAGAAGAATAAAAAGAAAAGAAATACTCAGATTAAAGTTTAATACTCAGTCCGAGTAACCTGGGTGTACCCACAATATGTGCTGTTCTGCTACCAGAGGGGGGAGAAGGACTCCGACCTGGTACTCGGTAAAAGTACAAGTCCTCAGTTATTGTAGTAAGATAAAGTAGAAGTACTCAGATCTTGTACTTGAGTAAAGTAGAAGTACTCAGATCTTGTACTTGAGTAAAAGTAGAAGTACTCAGATCTTGTACTTCAGTAAAAGTAGAAGTACTCAGGTATTGTACTTGAGTAAAGTAGAAGTACTCAGGTATTGTACTTGAGTAAAGTAGAAGTACTCAGGTATTGTACTTGAGTAAAGTAGAAGTACTCAGGTCTTGTACTTGAGTAAAAGTAGAAGTACCCAGATCTTGTACTTGAGTAAAGTAGAAGTACTCAGATATTGTACTTGAGTAAAAGTAGAAGTACTCAGATCTTGTACTTGAGTAAAAGTAGAAGTACCCAGATCTTGTACTTCAGTAAAAGTAGAAGTACTCAGGTCTTGTACTTGAGTAAAGTAGAAGTACTCAGATCTTGTACTTGAGTAAAAGTAGAAGTACCCAGATCTTGTACTTCAGTAAAAGTAGAAGTACCCAGATCTTGTACTTGAGTAAAGTAGAAGTACTCAGGTCTTGTACTTGAGTAAAGTAGAAGTACTCAGGTCTTGTACTTGAGTAAAAGTAGAAGTACCCAGATCTTGTACTTCAGTAAAAGTAGAAGTACTCAGGTATTGTACTTGAGTAAAGTAGAAGTACTCAGATCTTGTACTTCAGTAAAAGTAGAAGTACTCAGGTATTGTACTTGAGTAAAGTAGAAGTACTCAGGTCTTGTACTTCAGTAAAAGTAGAAGTACTCAGGTCTTGTACTTCAGTAAAAGTAGAAGTACTCAGGTATTGTACTTGAGTAAAAGTAGAAGTACTCAGGTCTTGTACTTCAGTAAAAGTAGAAGTACTCAGGTATTGTACTTGAGTAAAAGTAGAAGTACTCAGGTCTTGTACTTCAGTAAAAGTAGAAGTACTCAGGTCTTGTACTTCAGTAAAAGTAGAAGTACTCAGGTATTGTACTTGAGTAAAAGTAGAAGTACTCAGGTCTTGTACTTGAGTAAAAGTAGAAGTACTCAGATCTTGTACTTGAGTAAAAGTAGAAGTACTCAGGTATTGTACTTGAGTAAAGTAGAAGTACTCAGATCTTGTACTTGAGTAAAAGTAGAAGTACTCAGGTCTTGTACTTGAGTAAAGTAGAAGTACTCAGGTCTTGTACTTGAGTAAAGTAGAAGTACTCGAGAGTAGGAATACTCTGTCACGGTAAAGATGGTGTACAGCAGAACTTGTAGTTTATACTTTGAGTTTTTCTCACAGCTGCTTCAGTTGGGGTCCGTTTGAATGACTTTTATTCTGCTGCTGAATATCTTAATCTATAACGTTTATATTTTGTATTTAATAATCTAAACCAACAAGTGGAGTGAAAAGTACAATATTGGTTTCTAAAATGTAGTCGAAGTAAACCGTATCGTCAACTAGGAAAACCCACGTAAAATACCAGAACCTCACAGTTGTACTGTAAATGTACTTTGTTACAACCCACCTCTGAATAAAACGACCCATTGAAGTGTAGTTGACTTAAGTCAGAGCAAACAGAACTCCCAGTATGTTCTGTTGAAGTCCCTTACTGTTTGTGTTTGTTGTTGTTTATCTTTAATAATGCTGTCCGGGCCTCTAAGATACTGCTGTGTAACACAACTCAGGGTCAGTGGGGGGGGGGGGTCTGATGTGGTGAAGGAATGCATGAAATAACTGCTGCATGTAAACCATATTATTGTGCAAACTTTGCGTACAACAAACACAAGCACTTTTGCAAATGTAAACAAATCTTCCCTGAATCTGCAGAGTGCACTCTTATATTCTCCCCTGGGGACTCGTTTCACTGTCGCACCGATCGAGCGTCCTCTGCCACTTTTTCAGTGGTATTGCTGTGTATGAAATATTGATATCAGACAGTATAAAGTTCAGGGTGTTGGGTATGAGACAGTTCACCGGCCTGCTCACAGTGTGTGTTCTGTGTGTGTGCAGCATGGCGGAGGAGCTGGACGTGGAGGCGCTGCTGGAGGCTCCGTACAAGAAGGTGAGATCTGAGGGTGCATGTTTCCCTGACTGACCGATAAGAGTGTTCTGCATCCGGTCAGGGACTGCAGATCCCCTTACCCGTCCCACAGCGGAGGGACGGGTAAGAGAGTCAAAGATCACTTAGAATTACAGAAGAAGCAAACGAACATGAAGAGCACAGTTAGAGTAGAAACTACTCAGTTTAAAAAGTACCAGCACCAGGTGTGAGGTAGCAGCCAGGTGGGAATGTATCTGTAACACAACAGGGGTGTTACAGGTTGGACCTTCACTCCACAAGGAGCCGTCATATGCCGCTTTTCCACCAACCCGGAGTCGGAGCCGATAAAGTTCTGGTTCTTTCGTGTTTCCACCACAGCGGCGCCGGCTTTAAGCGCCAAAAAAACAGATCTTTCTGGCCCCACTCGGCTGACCGGCAGGGTCCAAGATCCAATACGAACCAATACGTCACGCTAACTTCGGAGGGGGGAGACTAACCTGAGTTTACAGTTCATGGAGTACAGCGAGTACAAGTTGTAACAGCAGTATCTCTGAGCACAGGGACTACAGCGCGACCACACACTGATACACACACACTTTATAAAGTCCGGCAGCACTAACCGGGTCAGTGTGGTGCTTTTTATTCACCGGACTTTAATCACTGTTCCGTTAGTGAGCATTGGGAAGAGCAGGCAGACGTTCTCCTGTGTATTATTGCAGCTATGGGATGGAATCAGTACATGGGCTACACAGGCTGCCATCACAAGCAAAACCATAAGGAAAACTACGCCGGTAAAATGAGTAGAAAACGGCTTCTGCCACAACAGGATGTCAGAGCAGTGAAGGTAGTCAGAGGAGCTGTGCTGACATCACCTGTGTAAAGCCAGAGACACTTTCAGAACAGCGCTGTGAAGAAACAGCGTCAGTTCAGACTGAACACAGTCACTGATGGGGGGAGGGGGGGGGGGGGTATGCATCAGCTGCTGGTGTGACAGACAGACAGTGAACATGAATCAGTCATCAGAGGGCACACAAACGATGACGCAATGACGCAGCTTCATTTGAGCTCCTCTCGGCCTCTGAGCCGTGGAAACACAAGGGGTGCTACAGGCTGGAACCAGAGAAGCAAAGGACCGGATCTTGAACCGGATCCGGTTTGGTGGAAAAGGGACATTAGAGCGCCTTCTGGTCATCATAAAGGATCTCTACACTTTTTAGTAGTGTTGCTGATTATAAGATATAAAACATTAGTTTAGTAAGAAAGTCAACGGTTTGATCCACGAGAACTACGCAGTATCTCAAGATGAAAGGTTTTATCGCTACAGGTCAGATATGGCAGTGAAAACCTTTGGTCTAAAATGTGACACACTGACGGCTGCATGACGGCCTCAGGGGCGCCAACACACTCCACAGGGGTCCGTTAATAGCAGCAGTTCGGCTAGGTGATGTTAGCGTCTTCTTCCATGTCCTCATGCTGTTTTCTGTCAACCCTAGGAGGACTCCAGGAACCAGAGCCCCAACGGTGAAGAGGACCGCCCCAAGAGGTACACTGTCTGTCTGTCTGTCTGTCTGTCTGTCTGTCTGTGTAAGGCCGTGCTCTGATTGGACGCTGTGTGTCCAACAGGAAGAAGCGCAGCCGGGACAGGAAGCGCAGCCGCAGCCGGGACAGGAAACGCAGCCGGAGTCGAGAGCGCAAACGCAGCCGCAGCAGAGAGAAGAGAAGAAGCCGCAGCCGAGAGCGCCGCTGCAGCCGAGAGAGGGGGGGCCGCTACAGAGAACACCACCAGCAGCAGTGAGCACCTGCACACACACCTGAACACACACACCCCTACACACGCATGCCTTCAGTCACATGATCATTTGTGTGTGTTTTCTAGACGCCGACAGTCCAAGAGTAAGAGTCCCGTCAGGAAGGAGAAGAGTCCAATCAGGTGAGTTCATATTATATGTCCATGTGATTAATGTGCACCGGTCTCCAGGTGTGTGACTGTGTGTGTGTGTGTGTGTGTGTGTGTGTAGGCAGCCCTCAGACAGCCTCTCTCCAGAGGAGCGGGACATCCGGACGGTGTTCTGCATGCAGCTGGCGGCCCGGATCCGGCCTCGGGACCTGGAGGACTTCTTCTCTGCGGTGGGGAAGGTGAGCTGCTGCACGTCTGTCTCACCCCTCCCTCACTGTGACGGGCAGGAGGAGATCTCAACGACTTATGAACCACGGCTGAGATGACCTGCTGCCTGTTCATTACGTGGAGGTCTGGCATCTTAACGACATCTGGATTCACACACACACTCTCTCGCTCTCTCTTTTTCTCTCTCTCCCCCCCCCCCCCCCCCCCCCCCCCCCCCCCACTCCAGGTCCGAGACGTCAGGATGATCTCTGACAGGAACTCGCGCTAAGTCCAAGGGCATCGCCTACATTGAGTTTGTGGAGGCAAGCTCCGTCCCTTTGGCCATCGGGCTGACGGGGCAAAGGCTGCTAGGGGTTCCCATCATCGTGCAGGCCTCACAGGTACACACACACACACACACACACACACACACACACTCTCACACACACACACACACACTCACACACACACACTCACACACTGTTTAACAAGGTGGTAGAATGGAAAGATGGAGATGTTTGGTTTGCTGTGTATTTATTATATGGATTAGTTGAATAAAAAGAGACTGTGTGTGTGTGTGTGTGTGTGTGTGTGTGTGTGTGTGTGTGTGTGTGTGTGTGTGTGTGTGTGTGTGTGTGTGTGTGTGTGTGTGTGTGTGTGTGTGTGTGTGTGTGTGTGTGTGTGTGTGTGTGTGTGTGTGTGTGTGTGTGTGTGTGTGTGTGTGTGTGTGTGTGTGTGTGTGTGTGTGTGTGTGTGTGTGTGTGTGTGTGTGTGTAGGCGGAGAAGAACCGTGCGGCGGCGGCGGCGGCAGCAGCTAGCAGCCTGCAGAGGGCCGCAGCAGGACCTGCCCGGCTGTTCGTCGGCTCTCTGCACTGTAACATCACAGAGGACATGCTGAGGGCCATCTTTGAGCCATTTGGACGGGTCAGACTCACACACACACACACACACACACACACACACACAGAAAGACCTACACACAGACAGCTCACCTGCTTCCTCTTGTCTCTGGCTTTCCTCCTTCACAGATTGAGAGCATCCAGCTGATGATGGACAGTGAGACAGGTCGCTCCAAAGGCAACGGCTTCATCACTGTGAGTACCTGTCTGTCTCACCTGCCTGTCTCTCTCTCACCTGCCCCTCTCTCACCTCTCAGTCACCTGCCTCTCTCTGACCTGTCTCTCTCCCCTGCCTCTCAGTCACCTGCCTCTCTCTCACCTGCCTCTCCCTCACCTGCCTCTCTCTCACCTGCCTCTCTCTCACCTGCCTCTCCCTCACCTGCCTCTCACCTGCCTCTCTCACCTGCCTCTCTCTCACCTGCCTCTCTCTCACCTGCCTCTCTCTCACCTGCCTCTCTCTCACCTGCCTCTCTCACCTGCTCTCTCTCACCTGCCTCTCTCACCTGCCTCTCTCTCACCTGCCTCTCTCTCACCTGCCTCTCTCTCACCTGCCTCTCTCACCTGCTTCTCTCTCACCTGCCTCTCTCACCTGTTTAGTTCCTTGGGGCAGAGTGTGCTCAGAAGGCGGTGGATCAGCTCGATGGTTTTGAGTTGGCGGGTCGCCCGATGAAGGTGAGCCATGTGACCGAGCGGAGCGATAGCGACGACCTGCAGCTGATGGCGCGACTCGCAGAGGGTGAGACAGGTGCACAAACAACACCTGTACCTGTATATACACCAATGTTGTTACTGGTGTTTACTGTGTGTGTGTGTGTGTGTGTGTGTGTGTGTGCAGGTCAGCACGCTCTGCAGATGAGCGGAGCGTTCGCTATCGGCGCCATGGCTGCTGTGACAGGTGTGTTTCTCATTATCAATCATTTTAAATAAAGTTTTGAGAGGAAGTGACAAACCTTAAAGGAGATTTAAAATGCTCTTGAATGAAAAGATGTGAATAAAGTTTCTGATTCGTTGCAGCCGCCATGAACCCTCTCAACATGAATCCTCTCAACATGAACCCTCTCAACATGAACCCTCTGCTTCCTGCTCAGCCGCTCGCCACGCACTGCTTCCAGCTGTCACACATGTTCAACAGCTGCAGGTACACGCATGTTCATATTACTGTACTTAAGGTGAAGTTATAATAAGCTGGGCCAGCTGTTGACATGCTAACTCCTGTGTGTTTCAGTGAGGACAGGGCTAGCTGTTAGTGAGCTGACAGGACTAGCTGTTAGCATGCTAACTCCTGTGTGTTTCAGTGAGGACAGGCTAGCTGTTAGTGAGCTGACAGGACTAGCTGTTAGCATGCTAACTCCTGTGTGTTTCAGTGAGGACAGGGCTAGCTGTTAGCATGCTAACTCCTGTGTGTTTCAGTGAGGACAGGGCTAGCTGTTAGCATGCTAACTCCTGTGTGTTTCAGTGAGGACAGGGCTAGCTGTTAGCATGCTAACTCCTGTGTGTTTCAGTGAGGACAGGGCTAGCTGTTAGCATGCTAACTCCTGTGTGTTTCAGTGAGGACAGGGCTAGCTGTTAGTGAGCTGACAGGGCTAGCTGTTAGTATGCTAACTCCTCTGTGTGTTTCAGTGGAGCGACTCCGGGCTGGGAGACAGACATCCAGCATGATGTCATCGAGGAGTGCCGCAAACATGGAGGAGTCGTACATATCTACATCGACAAGAAGTCTGCTGAGGTAAACTGACCTCTGACCTGTCAGTCCTCTGACCTCCTGTCAGTCCTCTGACCTCCTCTGTCAGTCCTCTGACCTCTGCTTGTTTTCCAGGGAAATGTTTATGTGAAGTGTCCGACAGTCCAGGCAGCGATGGCCGCCGTCAACTCTCTGCACGGCAGATACTTTGCAGGTGAGACTTCCTGTCACATGACGCTTGAGGCGAAGAGTTAGATTATAGAGAATATTGTAAAGGAACTACATCGCGGTCACATGACTTCACGTCTCCACCGCTAAGCTAAAGGCGGCTAATGTTGGGCGTGATGACGTTAAGTCGTCTCATTCAGACACTTGTTAGCACCCTCCGTTTTTAAACCCCTCAGTGGTGTATTTACTGACATGCTTTAAGTCGTAGAACAGGACTTTAAAATCTCTTCTGCTTGTGTTAACCTCTGACCTTATTTCAAACAAAATTACATTCAGAGAACCATTGACCTCCAGACCAGAGGACAGGAAATGCTGAGTCATATCAGGGTTCCCACAGCTCTGTATTTGTGTGTGTTTGATGTGTGGTTGTGTGTGTGTGTGTGTGTTTTTCAGGTCAGCTGATCACTGCATCCTTCGTCCCGCTCTGTGCGTACCATCAGCTGTTTCCGGAGTCGGTCAACGCCACGCAGCTGCTTGCCCCGCCCCCCCGCCGCTGACTCTGCTCTCTAATTGGACTGTTTTATAACCCCCTCTCCTATTGGTGGACACGGGGACGCTGTTTGTTTATTTACTTCCTGTTACTTCTCATTAGCATATGTGGGCGTGGCCACTCAGCGCATGTTCCAATGATTGAGCTCTGTGAGCTGCGGCTGTGATGATCAGCTGATTATTTAAATGTTTTCTAATCAACCATTTCATTTTGTAAAATCCTTTATTAAACTTTATTTTGAAGTCACAGCCGCTGTGTCCTTCTTCCTGAGAATACTGCGTCCTGATTGGCTGTATTTTATTCTGCTCAGTGAGAAGAATTAAAAAGTTTACACAGAAGCAGGATTTCATGAGTCGGTTTTTTGCTGACTCAAAATAATAAGTTAATTCATTTTTGATATAACTGGCCTCCTTTTTTCTGGGAGATGAAAACGTCTTGTTCTCGAGTGAGGGACAAATGGAGCCTGAGATAGGCCGGAGAATCGGAGTGGCGGGAGCGGCACTGCAGTCCCTTAACCGCACCGTTGTGAGGCGCCAGCTGAGGTGGTTCGGGCACCTGGTAAGGATGCCACCTGGGAGGGGTAGGCACGTCCGGCTGGGAGACGTCAGGGCAGACCCAGAACCAGGTGGAAGGATTACATCTCTACGCCGGCCGGGGATCCCCCAGTCAGAGCTGGTTGATGTGGGAATGGGAAGTGTGGGGCCCTCTGGAACTGATTCCTCCGCGGATGGAAGAAGGATGGCTTTAAAACGTCTTAAATCTGACTCAAACTGCAGGGACGCTGAAGGGCTGTTTTCTCACAATCATAATAATTACATTTGAATAAAAACTATGAAATGACTGAAGAATGAAAACAAGTTGTTTTTATTGATATTTTAACTGGAAACCAATAACTAAATATTACAGAATAATGTGCAAAAAACTACATAAACAGCAAACATGTTAATAAGAGGCCGAGCTGCTTGTCATGTTGATTTTTGACAATACATAAAAACCATTTTCCTGCAGAAATGTCTTTAACGCCTGGATCCAGCCTCTCCAGTCACACAGAGCATAATGTAGAAAACAGCATGACGGTAATATGCAGTACAGACTCCTCCAGTATTTAGTAATATGTAGTACAGACTCCTCCAGTATTTAGTAATATGCAGTACAGACTCCTCCGGTATTTAGTAATATGCAGTACAGACTCCTCCAGTATTTAGTAATATGCAGTACAGACTCCTCCAGTATTTAGTAATATGCAGTACAGACTCCTCCAGTATTTAGTAATATGCAGTACAGACTCCTCCAGTATTTAGTAATATGCAGTACAGACTCCTCCAGTATTTAGTAATATGCAGTACAGACTCCTCCAGTATTTAGTAATATGCAGTACAGACTCCTCCAGTATTTAGTAATATGCAGTACAGACTCCTCCGGTATTTAGTAATATGTAGTACAGACTCCTCCGGTATTTAGTAATATGCAGTACAGACTCCTCCAGTATTTAGTAATATGCAGTACAGACTCCTCCAGTATTTAGTAATATGCAGTACAGACTCCTCCAGTATTTAGTAATATGTAGTACAGACTCCTCCGGTATTTAGTAATATGCAGTACAGACTCCTCCGGTATTTAGTCATATGCAGTACAGACTCCTCCGGTATTTAGTAATATGCAGTACAGACTCCTCCGGTATTTAGTAATATGCAGTACAGACTCCTCCGGTATTTAGTAATATGCAGTACAGACTCCTCCGGTATTTAGTAATATGCAGTACAGACTCCTCCGGTATTTAGTAATATGCAGTACAGACTCCTCCAGTATTTAGTAATATGCAGTACAGACTCCTCCAGTATTTAGTAATATGCAGTACAGACTCCTCCAGTATTTAGTAATATGTAGTACAGACTCCTCCGGTATTTAGTAATATGCAGTACAGACTCCTCCGGTATTTAGTCATATGCAGTACAGACTCCTCCGGTATTTAGTAATATGCAGTACAGACTCCTCCGGTATTTAGTAATATGCAGTACAGACTCCTCCGGTATTTAGTAATATGCAGTACAGACTCCTCCGGTATTTAGTAATATGCAGTACAGACTCCTCCGGTATTTAGTAATATGCAGTACAGACTCCTCCGGTATTTAGTAATATGCAGTACAGACTCCTCCAGTATTTAGTAATATGCAGTACAGACTCCTCCAGTATTTAGTAATATGCAGTACAGACTCCTCCAGTATTTAGTAATATGCAGTACAGACTCCTCCGGTATTTAGTAATATGCAGTACAGACTCCTCCGGTATTTAGTAATATGCAGTACAGACTCCTCCGGTATTTAGTAATATGCAGTACAGACTCCTCCGGTATTTAGTAATATGCAGTACAGACTCCTCCAGTATTTAGTAATATGCAGTACAGACTCCTCCGGTATTTAGTAATATGCAGTACAGACTCCTCCAGTATTTAGTAATATGCAGTACAGACTCCTCCGGTATTTAGTAATATGCAGTACAGACTCCTCCAGTATTTAGTCATATGCAGTACAGACTCCTCCGGTATTTAGTAATATGCAGTACAGACTCCTCCAGTATTTAGTAATATGTAGTACAGACTCCTCCGGTATTTAGTAATATGCAGTACAGACTCCTCCGGTATTTAGTAATATGCAGTACAGACTCCTCCGGTATTTAGTAATATGTAGTACAGACTCCTCCGGTATTTAGTAATATGCAGTACAGACTCCTCCAGTATTTAGTCATATGTAGTACAGACTCCTCCGGTATTTAGTAATATGCAGTACAGACTCCTCCGGTATTTAGTAATATGCAGTACAGACTCCTCCGGTATTTAGTAATATGCAGTACAGACTCCTCCGGTATTTAGTAATATGCAGTACAGACTCCTCCGGTATTTAGTAATATGCAGTACAGACTCCTCCGGTATTTAGTAATATGCAGTACAGACTCCTCCAGTATTTAGTAATATGTAGTACAGACTCCTCCGGTATTTAGTAATATGCAGTACAGACTCCTCCGGTATTTAGTAATATGCAGTACAGACTCCTCCGGTATTTAGTAATATGCAGTACAGACTCCTCCGGTATTTAGTAATATGCAGTACAGACTCCTCCGGTATTTAGTAATATGCAGTACAGACTCCTCCGGTATTTAGTAAAATGTAGTACAGACTCCTCCAGTATTTAGTAATATGCAGTACAGACTCCTCCGGTATTTAGTAATATGCAGTACAGACTCCTCCGGTATTTAGTAATATGCAGTACAGACTCCTCCAGTATTTAGTAATATGCAGTACAGACTCCTCCGGTATTTAGTAATATGCAGTACAGACTCCTCCGGTATTTAGTAAAATGTAGTACAGACTCCTCCGGTATTTAGTAATATGCAGTACAGACTCCTCCAGTATTTAGTAATATGCAGTACAGACTCCTCCGGTATTTAGTAATATGCAGTACAGACTCCTCCAGTATTTAGTAATATGCAGTACAGACTCCTCCAGTATTTAGTAATATGCAGTACAGACTCCTCCGGTATTTAGTAATATGCAGTACAGACTCCTCCAGTATTTAGTAATATGCAGTACAGACTCCTCCGGTATTTAGTAATATGCAGTACAGACTCCTCCGGTATTTAGTAAAATGTAGTACAGACTCCTCCGGTATTTAGTAATATGCAGTACAGACTCCTCCGGTATTTAGTAATATGCAGTACAGACTCCTCCAGTATTTAGTAATATGCAGTACAGACTCCTCCGGTATTTAGTAATATGCAGTACAGACTCCTCCGGTATTTAGTAAAATGTAGTACAGACTCCTCCGGTATTTAGTAATATGCAGTACAGACTCCTCCAGTATTTAGTAATATGCAGTACAGACTCCTCCAGTATTTAGTAATATGCAGTACAGACTCCTCCGGTATTTAGTAAAATGTAGTACAGACTCCTCCGGTATTTAGTAATATGCAGTACAGACTCCTCCAGTATTTAGTAATATGCAGTACAGACTCCTCCGGTATTTAGTAATATGCAGTACAGACTCCTCCGGTATTTAGTCATATGTAGTACAGACTCCTCCGGTATTTAGTAATATGCAGTACAGACTCCTCCGGTATTTAGTAAAATGTAGTACAGACTCCTCCGGTATTTAGTCATATGTAGTACAGACTCCTCCGGTATTTAGTAATATGCAGTACAGACTCCTCCAGTATTTAGTAATATGCAGTACAGACTCCTCCGGTATTTAGTAAAATGTAGTACAGACTCCTCCGGTATTTAGTAATATGCAGTACAGACTCCTCCAGTATTTAGTAATATGTAGTACAGACTCCTCCAGTATTTAGTAATATGCAGTACAGACTCCTCCGGTATTTAGTAATATGCAGTACAGACTCCTCCAGTATTTAGTAATATGCAGTACAGACTCCTCCGGTATTTAGTAATATGCAGTACAGACTCCTCCGGTATTTAGTAATATGCAGTACAGACTCCTCCGGTATTTAGTAATATGCAGTACAGACTCCTCCAGTATTTAGTAATATGCAGTACAGACTCCTCCAGTATTTAGTAATATGTAGTACAGACTCCTCCGGTATTTAGTAATATGCAGTACAGACTCCTCCGGTATTTAGTAATATGCAGTACAGACTCCTCCAGTATTTAGTAATATGCAGTACAGACTCCTCCGGTATTTAGTAATATGCAGTACAGACTCCTCCAGTATTTAGTAATATGTAGTACAGACTCCTCCAGTATTTAGTAATATGCAGTACAGACTCCTCCGGTATTTAGTAATATGCAGTACAGACTCCTCCAGTATTTAGTAATATGCAGTACAGACTCCTCCGGTATTTAGTCATATGTAGTACAGACTCCTCCGGTATTTAGTAATATGCAGTACAGACTCCTCCGGTATTTAGTAATATGCAGTACAGACTCCTCCAGTATTTAGTAATATGCAGTACAGACTCCTCCAGTATTTAGTAATATGCAGTACAGACTCCTCCGGTATTTAGTAATATGCAGTACAGACTCCTCCGGTATTTAGTCATATGTAGTACAGACTCCTCCGGTATTTAGTAATATGCAGTACAGACTCCTCCGGTATTTAGTAATATGCAGTACAGACTCCTCCGGTATTTAGTCATATGCAGTACAGACTCCTCCAGTATTTAGTAATATGCAGTACAGACTCCTCCGGTATTTAGTAATATGCAGTACAGACTCCTCCGGTATTTAGTAATATGCAGTACAGACTCCTCCGGTATTTAGTAATATGCAGTACAGACTCCTCCGGTATTTAGTAATATGCAGTACAGACTCCTCCGGTATTTAGTAATATGCAGTACAGACTCCTCTGGTATTTAGTAATATGCAGTACAGACTCCTCCGGTATTTAGTAATATGCAGTACAGACTCCTCCGGTATTTAGTAATATGTAGTACAGACTCCTCCGGTATTTAGTAATATGCAGTACAGACTCCTCCAGTATTTAGTCATATGCAGTACAGACTCCTCCGGTATTTAGTAATATGCAGTACAGACTCCTCCGGTATTTAGTAATATGTAGTACAGACTCCTCCGGTATTTAGTAATATGCAGTACAGACTCCTCCGGTATTTAGTAATATGCAGTACAGACTCCTCCGGTATTTAGTAATATGCAGTACAGACTCCTCTGGTATTTAGTAATATGCAGTACAGACTCCTCCGGTATTTAGTAATATGCAGTACAGACTCCTCCGGTATTTAGTAATATGCAGTACAGACTCCTCCGGTATTTAGTAATATGCAGTACAGACTCCTCCAGTATTTAGTCATATGCAGTACAGACTCCTCCGGTATTTAGTAATATGCAGTACAGACTCCTCCGGTATTTAGTAATATGCAGTACAGACTCCTCCGGTATTTAGTAATATGTAGTACAGACTCCTCCGGTATTTAGTAATATGCAGTACAGACTCCTCCGGTATTTAGTAATATGCAGTACAGACTCCTCCGGTAGGGGGCAGCCGCTTCCAGCAATAGCTGAATGAGGTCAGAGCCCCGGAAGCAGAAGAGGACCTTCCTGATTGTTTTCGTCGTGTTTGCACCGTTTCTTCACTGTTTCTCCTCAGGAATCCTATATAATATACACTTATTTTCTTCTGATAAAATCGTAAGCATCCGCGGCAGAGATGGTGAGTAGCAGGAATACATTATAAATGTTTTAAAATCCTCAAAAAGCTGAAACACATGTAGCTGCTAGTTAGCATGCTAACCTGTTGGCTGGAGTTGAGCATGTTAGCTCAACGGGCGGATAATTGAAAGTTAGAAAACATTCCGGAGATTAAAGTTTAAAAACCTCAAGATAAATAATAGAGAGAGAATATAAATGACATTATGAGAGGGAAAGCTTCTGTTCAGGCCCGCAAAGTAACAGATCTCCAGATGTGTAAATACATAATGATTCAATGGACTTTATGTTCTTTTGTCATTCGGGTTTTTATTAAATGTTATAATAATAATAATAATAATAATAATAATAATAATAATAATAATAAATACGAGTTAAGGAGTCTGGTGTGGACTTAAAGGACTTTCCAGACCAAATACTCTCATTTAAATGTGATTATATTTGTACTGTGTGTGAGCTGCCGTCCACCTTTTAAACTAAATGAGTATCCCTAAGGAGATTGAGTTGTATTTGTATTATTATGAAAGTGTATTCATTTGTCATGTTGCTTTAGTCATGATGAAGTTTTCTGTGTGATGTTATTTATGGATTATTGTGTTGTTTTCTACAGGCAAGAAACGCAGAGAAGGCCATGTGAGTTTATTCATATGCAGATTTAATTCATTCATTCATTTCTGTTTATTATCAATAAATCTCTGCTGATATTAAACTGATCTCTCTGTTTCTCTCAGGACGGCTCTGGCTCGGTTCAGACAGGCTCAGCTGGAGGAGGGCAAAGTGAAGGTCTGTTTACTTTAGTGCAGGTCTATCGTTAAGCATGTGTACGGCCGCTCATTATTGTTGTTGTTTTTATTATTTACCTGTCTGATGATGTGCACCTGTCTCACCTGTCTGATGATGTGCACCTGTGTCACCTTTCTGGTGATGTGCACCTGTGTCACCTTTCTGGTGATGTGCACCTGTGTCACCTTTCTGGTGATGTGCACCTGTGTCACCTTTCTGATGATGTGCACCTGTCTCACCTCATCTGCAGGAGAGGAGACCGTTCCTGGCGTCGGAGTGCAGTGAGCTTCCTAAAGCTGAGAAGTGGAGACGTCAGGTAAACATTAAAGTATCTCCCCTTCCTGCTGTTGGCCAATCATACAGCTTTATATGATCATTACACACTACACTACAACTCCCATGAGCCTCAGCTCCTGTTGCCTTAAAGACCAATGCTGTGTGTGTTTCAGATCATCAGTGAGATCTCTAAGAAAGTGGCTCAGATCCAGAATGGTGAGTTTCAGTCAACCTGTTGTTCCATTGATCACTAACGGTCACCATGGAAACAAGGTCTGTCTGTCTGTCTGTCTCTCTGACCGCCCTGTCTGTCTGCAGCTGGTCTCGGGGAGTTTAAGATCCGGGATTTGAACGATGAGATCAACAAGCTGCTGAGAGAGAAAGGTCACTGGGAGGTCCGGATCAAAGAACTGGGAGGCCCGGACTATGCAGTGAGTACCATCCTGAACCAGTTACCATACTGGGACCACTAACTGTACTGGATATAGACAACATAGGAATTTGGGAACATAAGACTCTCAGATCTTACTTCTGGATCTTAGGACTCTGGAAACTTAGAACCATGAAACCTAGGACTCTGGAAACTTAGAACCATGAAACCTAGGACTCCTGGAAACGTAGAACCATGAAACCTAGGACTTCTGGAAACTTAGAACCATGAAACCTAGGACTCCTGGAAACGTAGAACCATGAAACCTAGGACTCCTGGAAACTTAGAACCATGAAACCTAGGACTCTGGAAACTTAGAACCATGAAACCTAGGACTTCTGGAAACTTAGAACCATGAAACCTAGGACTCTGGAAACTTAGAACCATGAAACCTAGGACTCTGGAAACTTAGAACCATGAAACCTAGGACTCTGGAAACTTAGAACCATGAAACCTAGGACTCTGGAAACTTACGATCATGAAACCTAGGACTCTGGAAACTTAGAACCGAGAAACCTAGGACTCCTGGAAACTTAGAACCATGAAACCTAGGACTTCTGGAAACTTAGAACCGAGAAACCTAGGACTCTGGAAACTTAGAACCGAGAAACCTAGGACTCTGGAAACTTAGGATCATGAAACCTAGGACTCTGGAAACTTAGAACCGAGAAACCTAGGACTCTGGAAACTTAGGATCATGAAACCTAGGACTCTGGAAACTTAGAACCGAGAAACCTAGGACTCTGGAAACTTAGAACCGAGAAACCTAGGACTCTGGAAACTTAGGATCATGAAACCTAGGACTCTGGAAACTTAGAACCGAGAAACCTAGGACTCTGGAAACTTAGAACCGAGAAACCTAGGACTCTGGACCCAGGAACTGAACTCTGGGATCTTAGGACGTACTTAAGACGTGTTTGTGAGGTTTTGACGGCTTGATTCTCAAGCTAAGATGATGTGGTTTTGAGGTTCTGAGGTGCGTTTCTGTGTTTCAGCGAGTCGGTCCCAGGATGTTGGATCACGAGGGGAAGGAGGTTCCAGGAAATCGAGGATATAAATACTTCGGAGCAGCCCGAGACCTGCCCGGAGTCAGAGAGCTGTTCGAGAAGGAGCGTACGTAAACACCGTCTTTACTTCCTGTTCTCTGTCATCGTCACTGTGCTGTCGTCTGATTGGCCCTCTCTGATCATGTGACCCCCCTCAGCTGCCCCGGCGCTGAGGAAGTCGAGGGCGGAGCTGATGAAGGAGGTGGACGCCGAGTATTACGGCTACAGGGACGAAGACGACGGAGTGCTGCTGCCTCTGGAGGCGCAGTACGAGAAGCAAGGTCTGGCTTCTGATTGTCACTCAGGAAACCATCTGTGTGTGTGTGTCTCTAAAACCTCCAAATAAAGCTGTTTGTGTGTTTGTGTTGCAGCTGTGCAGGAGGCGGTGCAGAAGTGGAAGAAGGAGAAGGAATCCCGTCTGTCAGGAGACAAACAGCCGGAGGAAGAGGAGGAAGAGGAGAGCATCTACAGCGCTCACAAAGAGGAGGTGATGTCTCAGCATCAAAGATAGAAAGATTTCCTTGAGTCGACTCCGACATTTATTATGATCCTTGTTGTTGTTGTTGTTGTTGTTGTTGTTGATGTTGATGTTGTTGAGGTGACTTCCTGTTTGTGTGTTTGCAGCCTGAAGATGAGGAGAGCCGGGAAGACCTGGAAGGAGAGGAGGGGGGGGTCACTTTCATGGCACACGTTCCTGTTCCGTCCCAGAAAGAGGTGACACACACACACACACACACACACACACACACACACACACACACACACACACACACACACACAGTGTTGGGAGGGTTGCAAATGTAATCTGTAACAAAAACTACTTCATCAAATTTAACCAGTAATCTCAATGTCTCTGTCTCTCGCTCCTGTCTGTCTCTTTCTCCTGTCTGTCTGTCTGTCTCCATCTCCTTTCTGTCTCTCTCTCCTGTCTGTCTCTCAGGTAGAGGAGGCTCTGGTCAGGAGGAAGAAGATGGAGTTGTTGCAGCGTTACGCCAGCGAGACGCTTCAGGCTCAGAGTCAGACAGCCAGGACGCTGCTGGGCCTGTGACCGGTCTGTCTCTCTGTGACCTGTCTGTCTCTCTGTGACCCATCTGTCTCTCATCATTATGGAACACTCGCGCTCCTATTGGCTAGCGCTCTCAACACATTGTATGTGATAGGCTAAGGGGCGGGACATCTCTAGGCGGTCAACCAATCACAACAGAGTCGGCCAGCTAAGCGTAGACTATAACTGTCTTGCTGTGACCCGTCTGTCTCTCTGTGACCCGTCTGTCTCTCTGTGACCCGTCTGTCTCTCTGTGACCCGTCTGTCTCTCTGTGACCCGTCGGGCTGTTGATGTAAATACCTATTTTTTTATTTTGTCCTGTTTCTCATTAAAAACGTTTTCCAGAAAATGTAGTCGTCCAGTCGATTTGTTCTATAGATTTCGAGGACGGATGATGATGATGATGATGATGTCTTTCTAAGAAGTTTGACTTATTTTCAGAATGTGAATTTTGAGGGAAATTCTTTCTTTTAACTCAAAATTACGACTTTTCCGAATCTTGAATTTTTCGTACAATTTCCTTTATTTTAAAGACTTGTTCCTTTTCTCAGATCTTATTCTAAATGTTCTCTTCTCATCAGAATTCTTAACTTTTCTCAGATCTTATTCTAAATGTTCTCTTCTCATCAGAATTCTTAACTTTTCTCAGATCTTATTCTAAATGTTCTCTTCTCATCAGAATTCTTAACTTTTCTCCAAATTGTCTTTTTAAGAATTTTGGCTTTTTTTCAGTGTCTCGACTTTTCTAACAATTCAGAATTCTCTCAGAGTTTTGACTTGTGTCCCAATTCTTACTTTTTCTGAGAGTAATTTCTTTTTCAGATGCAAATTTTTATTCCAGATTTTTGGCATTTTGTCTTTATGTATTTTCATTTATCACCGGGTTTCACTGCTCAAACACCTCTGGGACCAATAAAGGGTCACCTTATCTCATACACTTTGGGGTTTCAGACCCCTGGGAATATCAGTGATGGTGACTGCACACACACACACACTTAACTCATCAGTCCCCCCCCCCCCCCCACTCGCTGCACACCTTTGTAAACTGTTGGTTCACCTGTGGAGATGCTGTGGTTCTCTGCACCATGTGACCCCGTCTGTCTGGCAGCTGATTGGTTGATTGGCAGCGTTCTGCATCATGTGATGATTAGAGGCTGAACGCGGCATGTGATGATGTCATGTGAGGAGAAAAGTGCCATCAGCCCCATCCAATCTTTGTGTGTGTTGTGTGTGAGGGAGAGTCTGTGTGTGTATAAATGCTCAGCAGCAGCTCCTCTGCAGACAGACAGCATGTGGAGTCGAAGCATCCTGCAGACGTTCAGATCCAGCAGCAGACAGGTCAGTGTGTGTGCATGTTTTATAATGATTGATCATTAAAGTGTTCTCAGAGCTGGTAAAGGTGCAGCTAGTTTTAAAGGCTTTGTATACTGCAGGGTAGCTGCTGGATTTACTGCAGGGGAACTAAAGTCAGATTTAAGGGAGATTATATTTACCATCAGTAATCCTAATCTGCCTAGCAACTACAGGTGTTAAATACATGTAGAGGAGTAGAAGTACAGAGTAGCAGAAAATGGAAAAACTCAAGTAAAGTACAAGTACCTCAAAAGTGTACAATACAGAGTACATGTACTTTTCAGTCCATGCACACACACCTGTAGAACCCACTACAGGAGAGGGAACACCACAGAAGAAGAACAGGGTCTCTTTAATATGTATTACCTGTATCCCAGGCGGGTGTCCTCTTCGATGTGGATGGCGTCCTGCTCCGCGGTCCCTCCGTCATTCCTGCAGCACGGAGAGCTTTCCGGAAGCTTCTGGACCGAAACAACAACTTCCTGTTTCCTGTTGTCTTCGTCACCAACGCAGGAAGCTGTCAGAGACACACCAAGGCCCAGCAGCTGTCTCACCTCCTGGGGGTCCAGGTAGGAGATTTGCTCCCTGTGTGATCTGCTCTCTGATTGGCTCCCTGTGTGATTTGCTCTCTGATTGGCTCCCTGTGTGATTTGCTCTCTGATTGGCTCCCTGTGTGATTTGCTCTCTGATTGGCTCCCTGTGTGATCTGCTCTGTGATTGGCTCCCTGTGTGATTGGCTCTCTGATTGGCTCCCTGTGTGATCTGCTCTGTGATTGGCTCCCAGGTGTCTCCGGAGCAGGTGGTTCTGTCCCACAGTCCTCTGCAGACGTTGGGTGATTTCCATGATAAATGTGTGCTGGTTTCGGGTCAGGGCCCGGTGACCGACATCGCCAAAACGTATCCTTCACATGCGGGCCGCCAAGGCTCATGGGTATTGTAGTTTAGAGACCTTCAGCTGAGGCATACATACATAGATCTGTGTTGGACCCTGACGGTCTCAGTCTGGGCTTTCGGAAGGTTCTGAGTGTGCAGCAGCTCCGAGACCAGCACCCCCTGCTGGACATGGTGGACCACAACCGCAGACCCGACCTGTCTGTGAGTGACCTTTGACCTCTGACCTCTTACCTCTGGTATCTGACTTCTGGTGTCTGGTCTATGTGCTGTTTCGGTCAGTAGTGTCTTCAGACAGCAGAGACTAAATTAACTCCCTGCGTCTCTGTTTCAGTTATCCCCTCTGAAGACGTTCCCCAAAATAGAAGGTAACTACACAACAAACTACACAACAGACTTCACAACAAACTACACATCAAAACTACACCACAGACTACACAACACTCTCACAACAAACTACACAACAAACTACATTTTGTATCTCGTTGACTTTCTCCCTGACTTCGTTTGGCCGTAGCGATCATCCTGTTCGGAGAGCCAATCAGATGGGAGACAAACCTGCAGCTGCTGATTGACGTGCTCCTGACCAATGGGAGTCCAGGACGCGCGTATGACGTCCCGCTTCTAGCCCAGCTGCCCGTGCTCGCCTGTAACGTCGACCTGACGTGGATGGCCGAGGCGCCGTCACCAAGGTAACCGCACAAACAGGAAGTCAGGTAACCTCCTGTCCCCTGGTCTGGAGGTCAATGGTTTTCTGAATGTGGTTTTGGTTGTTAGTCTGAAAGAAGGTCTGTGGTTAACACGAGCTGAACAGAATTTAACGTTTTGTTCTACAACTTGAAACACCAGTCAGTCGGTCCGGTGCGATTTGACCCGCTGTCTCTCCATAGGTTTGGTCACGGGGTGTTCCTGCTCTGTCTGGAGTCCGTCTACAGGAAATTGACGGGGCGCGAGCTGCAGTACGAGGCGCTGCTGGGAAAACCCAACCTGCTGACCTACCAGTACGCAGAGAAACTGCTGAGACTGCAGAACCACAACCACAAGATCAGCACCATCTACGCCATCGGGTAACCACACCCTCTAACACCTTAACCACACCCTCAATAGCACCTTAACCACACCCTCTAACACCTTAACCACACCATCTAACACCTTAACCACACCCTCAATAGCACCTTAACCACACCCTCTAACACCTTAACCACACCCTCTAACACCTTAACCACACCCTCAATAGCACCTTAACCACACCCTCTAACACCTTAACCACACCCTCTAACACCTTAACCACACCCTCTAACACCTTAACCACACTCTCAATAGCACCTTAACCACACCCTCTAACACCTTAACCACACCCTCAATAGCACCTTAACCACACCCTCTAACACCTTAACCACACCCTCAATAGCACCTTAACCACACCCTCAATAGCACCTTAACCACACCCTCAATAGCACCTTAACCACACCCACTAACACCTTAACCACACCCTCTAACACCTTAACCACACCCTCTAACACCTTAACCACACCCTCAATAGCACCTTAACCACACCCTCAAACACCTTAACCACACCCTCAATAACACCGTCAGGTAACCAATGCCTCTTCTTGTTGCCTAGCGACAACCTGATGACGGATATCTACGGTGCTAACCTGTACAACCGTTACCTGGGTGAGCAGCACGCCGCCATGACGACCCAGACTAAGCTTGTGGCCCAGGGGGCGGGGAGTCATGTGACGGAGGAGGCGCCAGTGTCCGCTGAGTGTCGCTCCATACTGGTGAGTGAGCTCCTCTGTGGGACCATTTATACACAACTGATTCCTGCAGGTGTTTAACGCAGGGGTTTCTTCAGGTGTGCACGGGCGTCTACAACCCCCACTCCCCTCTGCCCGGCGACAGTAGCAGCGTGTTCACAGAGACGCTGGTTCAAGGCCACGGGGACCTGCAGCTGGACCAACACCTGGTGAAGCCGCATCACCTGGTGGAGGACGTGGAGGCGGCCGTGGACCTGCTGCTGCAGCGGGAGAGCATCTGACCTCTGGAGGGGACGACCTTAAGGAGCAGTGTCACGTGACCGCCCCCCTGCAGGTTGTAGCTCGGGTGACCAGGTGCCAACCCAGAGACAAAGAGAGTGTTTGTGCGGGACAATGTTGGACATGGGACGTTACTGCCATGCTCAGAGCTAGTTTAGGTTTAAATATAATGTCTATCTAGTGAAAATATTAGCCTATAAGTATTTTCCTTGTTTTGGTTAAGAATTTCTAAAGAAGTCGATCTAATTTTGTCCTTTGCTAACAAAGAAAGGCTATTGAAATGTTTGTGTCATTGTTTAAATCATTCAACTATGAGAAGTTAAATATATATTGTATACTTTAAAAATGTACACTAAACATATTTTATAATATCTATTTATTTACTAATTCCCTCTCCCTAAGTGTGTTTACGTTTTTTACATTTCTCAGTTTTGCTCCGTCTACTCCTTTCTGAAAGCCGTGTTGTAAACACATGAACACAGATGGTGTAGGAGCCTAAATGCAGTTTGTTGATGTATGACTTCGGTGGTTCAGTTCATGTTCAAAATGACAGGAATTAATAACTCATATTTGGAAGTGTGTGCTGTGATTGTGGCATCTTGGTGGCTGTGTGCCTTTTGATGTATTTTTGGTGCACTCAGGGGAGGAGTTTCCGGGGTTAATCTTGGTCAGACAGACAAAAGAATGCAGGAGTGGAGCCACAGTTTTTGATCTCTCTCTCTCTGGATTTTTGGAATCATTTTATAACTTTTGTAAAATGACATTATTTTCTATGCTTATTTTCTTGAATCAAAGTAAACTGTTGAATTTACCGAAGTGTCCTGTGGATTTCTGATGTGGATTACGACGAGGGAAATTGTTACGAGCGTCAAGCTAAGGTTTCAATCATTGGAAAGCTTCAGATGGGATGTGCCTTTTTTGGATGTTGTGATGAAACTGTTGTTCAATAAGGTTTAAAACTGGAAATTCTCTGAAAATAACCAAACGGTGTATTACGACAATGGCGACAGGAAGTGGAGAAATTGCGCAGAAATAGTCGTGCTTCCGGTACGGATCGGGCAGCCTCGCGTGAGAAAGAATACAGCTTTGTGAATTATGGTGTTTTAATCGCCACCGCCCAAGCAATACAACCAACCCATAATCAGCACATAGAGACATTAACATCCCATTTGTAACATTTCTACAAAATAAATATGATACAAACAAAATGATTGAAAACTTTACACTAGGGTGTAAATATAGCTGTTTTTCACAAAGCTGTCTTCTTTTAATGGAGGTATACCTTCATCAAAGGCTACTTCAAGCCGGACAGGATAGGTCTAACTTCTAATCATAGTGGGCATTAGGCTACACCAAGCACAATGAATCTCACCCATTAACAGTCGAAATCTGAACTAAACAGGATGCACACATCCCCACTTCATAAGTCAGCATTGGATAAAGCTAAATCTCCGTTTAGCATGCTAATCACTAGCAATATAAATTAAACTGCAGACACTAACGAGCTCTTATTTGACTACTTTTACAACTTTTTGTGTTGGCATGTAAATATCCAGTCAAAAACGAACATTGGCTTCATGATTGATGCTGGATCTGAACCACAGATCTTTCGGGGTAATCCCGCTCCTCTACCCACTGTTAGGGATGGGAATCGAGAACCGGTTCCTGTTGAGAACCGGTTCCTTGTGTTTCAATTCCATGGAACCGTTTGGCAGCTCGTTAAACGATTCTCTTATAGATTCCAGACCGCACGGTTTATGTAACGTTATTTACGCAGCAAGGTACACACGAATGATTCAGTAAGCCCGGCTTGACGTGGCGTAGTTGCTTGGTTACGCAGGTGACGCTCGTGATACTTTTTACAAGTCTGAAATGGCACCCCTAAGGTTAAAACGGTCCAAAGTGTGGCTTCATTTCACATTACATAAGGATGGCAACAGGGCGTTTTGCAACCACTGCAAATTGTTGATAACATCGGCGGGAATACTTCAAATATGCATAAACATCTGCGCACACAACACGGGATAAACTTTAACGAGTGTCGCGTTTTTGATGCCCTTCGGAGTGACAGCAGCCAAGCTTCTACGACCACCGTGACCTTGGGGGCTAACACCGAAGGCAACTCTGGTGGTAAGTAGCTATCCCACTGACTAATCCTTAATGTGATTCCTAGTAAATTATGTACCACGCCATTTCTGGAAATAAACCCATTTCCTACCTCTCCTTGGGGTAATTAAGGGAGTTTATGTTTCTGGTTAATCAAGCCGTTCCTTGCTAGCATGTTTAATTAGCTTACTTGATGGCAAGGCATCCGTAGTTCTAGGGAAGAATTCTAGCTGTTGCTATGTAGCTAATGAAACATGCTAGTAAGTTGCGCCGCCGATTCAGGGAGCCAGAGAAAGGTGACGCTCATTTATTTAAATCAAAGGGAGGTGGGAAATTAGTTTATTTCCCGAAATTGCTTTTTCATCAAACAAATGCCTTCTTCGTTAGATTTAGAACAAGATGATGACCGGGACGAGACGGGTAGTCTGGCTGACTCAGAGGCTAGCAGCACTTGCTCCCGTTTACCTCTGGCTTCTATTTTCGTCGAGGCAGGCAGAAATAAAATGTCCCAGGCAAAGGTAGAAGAATGTCACCGGGCAGTTACCAAATTTGTTGTTAAGGGTTTGCACCCATTTTCTACAGTAGACGCCCCTGAATTTCGGTAGGTGAATGTGAGGTTGTTGTCAGATTATCAAATGTCAGATTAGAATAGAATAGAATAGAATATTTTCACAGCCCCGTCTTTCCCTGGCTCAGAAGGTGGATCAGGAAATCCAGTTCTACAAAAGCCTGCCCTCCATCCCCTGCAGGGATAGCGCCGCACTGTGGTGGTGGAACAAGCAGGATACGCTGCCCTTGCTATCTGGACTGGCTGAAAACTACCTCTGTGTGCAGGCTTCCTCCACCCCATCTGAGAGGGTGTTCTCCACGGCTGGAGACACCATAAGCCCCGAAAGATCCCGTATCCTTCCAGAAAAAGCAGATATGCTCATATTTCTGCAAAAGAACTGTTAATTTTCCCTACTACTACTTGAGTGCACACACACACACACTCACACTCACACTCACACTCACACTCACACACACACACACACACACACACACACACACACACACACACACACACACACACACACACACTGTGCTTGTGATTACATTGTTCTTGTAATTACATGATTCAGTATTTGTTATTTGTTGTTATTTGTTACATTTTCTTGTACAGAAAAGCAGATATGTTCATCTGCAAAAGAACTGTTAATTTTTTTTACACACACACACACACACACACACTACTTGAGTGCACGCACACACACACACACACACACACACACACACACACACACACACACACACACACACACACACACACACACACACACACACACACTTGTTATTAGAGATTAATAAGTAACTGTCACAATAGAATATTTTTCATTAAAACAAAGATAAATGTTACATCAAACTGTTTATTCTCCTTTTTCCCCCAAATTGGAATCGATAAGAGAATCGATAAGGAATGGATTGAATCGTTTCACAGAATCGATAAGGGAATCGGAATCGTAAAAATCTTATCAATTCCCATCCCTACCCACTGTGCTACGACACTTCTCATGAATGATGAAATGCAATAATGTACAACACCTAGCCTCGGTTTCTGGGTAACGATAAACGAATTCAAAGACCGTACTTCTGGATTTCGCTTACAAACTGACGGTTTTATGCGTTCACGAAACAAAGATGATGGAAATCAAACACCACTTTTCCATCAAAAAGCTTGTTGTAAAAATCATAAATTGTTAAATATAACACCTAGGTTCAGTAGCTCTGTGCCTGCCAGTGTGCGCTATGGTGCGCGCCGACCCTTGCCGACGAGAACCCGCATGAGAGATGTGACGCAGTACGTAACCGCCTCATTACGCGCATGTGCAGCCGGGATGGAACGGACCGGGCACTTAGAACGCCTGGTGAAGTAAAAGCTCTCTACCGTCCAGCAGGGGTGACAAAAAGAAGCCGGGTTTTATAGAGGTCTATCAGCGGCCTCGCTCTGCCACTGTCTGAGCGAAACGTCGTTATAATACCAAACAGTCCAGTCTTTAAATGTTAATAAACTGATAATCCTGCTCTGGCTTAATCCGTCACACAGCACACCTAGGTAGAACAAAGGATGTATTTGTTGATTGTATACAACTGAGTTCTTTCATACCTTCATATTTTAAAAATGTATTTGATATAGTTTTTTGTTTATATCAATATAAATAAGAAACTTCAGAAAACCTGTAAAAGTAAATAACTGTTTTATTCACAACCAAATCCACTGAGCATACACACACGTCACTTCCGTATATTTGTATTTTATTCATTTCTCTGTACTGCACAGGTTTTATAGGGCTATTCTATTTTCTTTTTTTTAAATTTATTTCATGACCTGCCCAAAATGGCGGAACAGGCACGACGTTTGAAAACAGGAAGCGGGACACTCTTTGCGCACGCGCAGTGTGTTTCCCGTGCTCCCTGTAAAGATGTCTGAGCGGCGGGGAGGGAGAGAGCGGAGGATCAGAAACAAGAGGACAGAACCACAGACTCTACGCTACTTAAACAGACAAGGTAAGCACCGGCGGCCCCACAGAGACTCTCTCCCGGCACTGACATGCAGCGGAAGGTGTCGGCCCTCTGAGGAGCCGGACTCCCGGTCTGTAGAGTGGCTAAGTCTGTATAAAAACATTAATAACACAGAGCGGGAGCGCAGCGCTGTGGCAGGGGCGTGTCCGCCATCTTGTGAGAGAAGTGGCGCCCAAACAGCAGCTGTCGCTCAGCGCGGGGGCCGGAGTTAATCGACTTAATGGAGGGAAATACAGGGAGCAAGATCCCGGCTCCGGGTTTTTGGATTAATGTATCCCAGTTCGGCCCACCGTGGACCGACTCTGAGCGACGCTGTGATCGAGTGTTGAGCCCGGAGAGCAGCCGCAGCTTTGTGTTTACTCCCCCCCCCTCCTTTTACTTCCCCCTTCTTCTCCTTCGTGTTTGTTTGGAATGCCGATATGCGCATGCGCCTAGTCAGAGCGCTCAATCCTGTGTATGAGAGCAAAACAAGAAGCTTTATGATCAGAAGAATAATCCTCACAGCTGTGATTCAACACCTGATACACACTGCGTGTTCACTGGGGGTTACATTCACATATTGATTTCTGTGATCAGATTTCATCTAAACATCAGTCCGTTTACCGCCACATTCACACGGGCTGTCACCGTCACTACAGTACACAATATTACACTAGTTCAATCACAGTGTAATATAGTATATTCCTGTTTCCTATAGATGTTGATCTCTCCTTTGGGTTTGATTATGTGTGTTTACAGTTCCTGTGCAATCACCTAATGCTGAAGCACAATCATCAGAGGTGTAAAGTAACTAAGTACTGTAAATACACTTTGGAAACACTTGAGTATTTCAATGTTTTCTACTTTGTACTTATACTCTACTTCAATTCAGAGGTATATTGTATACTTTTACTTTGATACATTTATTTAAAGCCTTTAGTTACTTTCCAGATTTGGATTAATGATGGTAAATATAATCTCCCTTAAATCAGACTGTAGTTCTCCTGCAGTAAATCCAGCAGCTACCCTGCAGTATACAAAGCATTCAAACTAGCTGCACCTTTACCAGCTCTGAGAACACTTTGATGATCAATCATTATAAAACATATCAGAGATATTATTCTGAAATGGACCAATCAGACAATGACTACTTTTACTGTCGCTACTTTAAGTACATTTAGAGGAGAGTACTTTCTACTTTCACTGGAGGAACATTTAGAATACTTTTACTGTGACAGAGTATTCCTACACTCTGGTACTTCTACTTTACTCAAGAACAAGACCTGAGTACTTCTACTTTACTCAAGTACAAGATCTGAGTACTTCTACTTTACTCAAGTACAAGATCTGAGTACTTCTACTTTACTTAAGTACAAGACCTGAGTACTTCTACTTTACTTAAGTACAAGACCTGAGTACTTCTACTTTACTCAAGAACAAGACCTGAGTACTTCTACTTTACTCAAGTACAAGACCTGAGTACTTCTACTTTACTCAAGTACAAGATCTGAGTACTTCTACTTTACTTAAGTACAAGATCTGAGTACTTCTACTTTACTCAAGTACAAGATCTGAGTACTTCTACTTTACTCAAGTACAAGATCTGAGTGCTTCTACTTTACTCAAGAACAAGACCTGAGTACTTCTACTTTACTCAAGTACAAGATCTGAGTACTTCTACTTTACTCAAGTACAAGATCTGAGTGCTTCTACTTTACTCAAGAACAAGATCTGAGTACTTCTACTTTACTCAAGAACAAGATCTGAGTACTTCCTCTTTACTCAAGAACAAGACCTGAGTACTTCTACTTTACTCAAGAACAAGATCTGAGTACTTCTACTTTACTCAAGTACAAGACCTGAGTACTTCTACTTTACTCAAGTACAAGACCTGAGTACTTCTACTTTACTCAAGTACAAGACCTGAGTACTTCTACTTTACTCAAGTACAAGACCTGAGTACTTCTACTTTACTCAAGAACAAGACCTGAGTACTTCTACTTTACTCAAGTACAAGATCTGAGTACTTCTACTTTACTCAAGTACAAGATCTGAGTGCTTCTACTTTACTCAAGAACAAGATCTGAGTACTTCTACTTTACTCAAGAACAAGATCTGAGTACTTCCTCTTTACTCAAGAACAAGACCTGAGTACTTCTACTTTACTCAAGAACAAGATCTGAGTACTTCTACTTTACTCAAGTACAAGACCTGAGTACTTCTACTTTACTCAAGTACAAGACCTGAGTACTTCTACTTTACTCAAGAACAAGATCTGAGTACTTCTACTTTACTCAAGTACAAGACCTGAGTACTTCTACTTTACTCAAGTACAAGACCTGAGTACTTCTACTTTACGCAAGAACAAGATCTGAGTACTTCTACTTTTACTCAAGTACAAGATCTGAGTACTTCTACTTTTACTCAAGTACAAGATCTGAGTACTTCTACTTTACTCAAGTACAAGATCTGAGTACTTCTACTTTACTCAAGTACAAGACCTGAGTACTTCTACTTTACTCAAGAACAAGATCTGAGTACTTCTACTTTTAGAAAAGTAAAGAGGTTTTTGAACATTAAAACATGGAGACATGTCCCAGGAAGGACAACAAATACTAATACACACCTGAACATCAGCAGGATACGGTCCATTTAATTAATTAATAAATATAATTTAAATCTAGATTGCGCCCTCTACTGTTTAAAAAGGTACTTGCATTTAATTGTCTAAGAATCCAAGTTAACTGAATAAAGAAGTTGCATTCTCTCTATGCTGTGTTTTATTTTGAAGGTTAAAGTGTGTCTTCCTCTCCTGCAGACCGATGACGTCATTCTGAAGAGGAGCTGAAATGTCCAATGACAGCCAGGGATCGGTGAAGGGGGAGGTGGCCATAATTGCCTCTCCCTCCGGCTCCGCCTCCTCTCAGGGACCTCCCCTTTCTCCGTCCAAACCACCTGAGCTGCCAGGTAACCTGTCTGTCTCTCTGACCTGTCTGTCTGACCGGTCTGTCAGTCTCTCTGACCTGTCTTTCTCTCTACAGATGAACTGGTGCAGGCCGGGTGGTCTAAGTGCTGGTCTCGGAGGGAGAACCGTCCATATTATTTTAACAGATTCACCAATCAGAGTCTGTGGGAGGTGCCGGTGCTGGGTCAGCATGACGTCATTGTGAGTGACTTTTCCTTTAAGACTGGTTTAACAACAACACCAACAGGAAGTTATTCAGAGAATGTTAAAGAGATATTTAAATAAAGCTCTGAATACAGGGCAATGGATTGTGATGTAAAGGACTTTATCTCTGCCTGTCTGTCTGCAGTCTGATCCTTTAGGTCTCAATGCGGCCCCTGCAGAGGGGGGGGACAGTAACCTTGGTAACGGCCAGAGGAAGAGGAGGATCTCTGAGGAGCAGGGGGCAGGGCCTAACAGCATCAAACGACCCAAGGTACTAAATAATCAAATACAAAATAAAGAAAATCTAAAGTTTAGTTTTTGGTGGCAATAATTATTTCCAAAAGAAAGAAATAATTGTGTTTAATATCTGGACTGCTTTCCCCCAGGAGCTGATATACAGGAACTGTGTAAATGTGGAGTCATTGTTGACACTGCTCTGTTTCCAGGTGGAGCCCACTACACCCATTTCTCCCAGCACCCCCGGGGTTAAACCCTGGAGCTCCGCCCCTGAGGACAAACAGGCCCCGCCAGCCACGCCCACAACTCCAAGCCCTGCCCCCGCTCCCTACAGACCAGCTGTGTGAGTCCACGCCCCTCCTCCCCCCATTGTACATCCGGTCATCACATTGCAGTGATTTAATTTAGTTTTTGTTCTTTTAAGGATCTACTGGGATCTGGATGTCCAGACCAATGCTGTAATCAGAGAGCACCCCCCTGCCAACCACCTGCCCCCCCACCCTGAGATTGAGCTGCAGAGAGCTCAGCTGGTCACCAAACTCCGGCAGCACTACCAAGAACTGTGCCACCAGAGAGAAGGTACCCCTGATGGTCCTGAACAGGACCAGGTTCCTCTCTGGAGGTCTTGACCTGAGACCTGTTTGATTTGATGGTCCTGACATCGGACGAGCTCTAACCCAGGTCAAGTCCCAGGTCAAGTCCCTGGTCAGGACCAGCTGATCCAAGACGGGTCAGGGTTACAGTTGTCCCACGTAAGGACTAATAAATCCCAGATTAGGACCAAGAACTCCTACATATCCTGGGGTTCGTCTTTACGTCAAGTCCCAGGTCAGGGTCGTACTGATCAAAGATATGTAATAGTTCTTGGCCCTCACCTGGGATTTGTTGGTCTTCGCTTTGGACTTGACGTGAGACTAACCCAAAACTTTTTATTTAGCAGTCCATTTTTGTTGTTTTTACCTGGGACTAATAGAAGTTATTGGTCCTGACCTGGGACAAATAGAAGTTGTTGTTCTTGGTCCTGACCTGGGACTAATAGGAGTTATTGGTCCTGACCTGGGACTAATAGGAGTTATTGGTCCTGACCTGGGACTAATAGGAGTTATTGGTCCTGACCTGGGACTAATAGAAGTTATTGGTCCTGACCTGGGACTAATAGGAGTTCTTGGTCCTGACCTGGGACTAATAGGAGTTCTTGGTCCTGACCTGGGACTTGTTTGTTTTGCCATTAGACTCACTCTACCCTTGACCTGGGCCCTGACCCTAACCCCATGACTTGATGGGATTTGACCTGTGATCGGAGTTGTAAGCGCGTCTCTGTGTTCAGGTATCGAACCGCCCCGGGAGTCGTTTAACCGCTGGCTGCTTGAGAGGAAAGTGATCGACAAAGGTCAGGATACTCTGCTGCCGAGTGACTGTGACCCGGTCGTCTCCCCCTCCATGTTCAGGGAGGTCATGAACGACATTCCCATCAGGTACCCGTCTGGACCCAAAGTGTGTCTCCTTAAACCTGCCTCTGTGTTCCAACGTATTGATGATGTCATTAATGTGTGTCTCAGGTTGGCCCGTATTAAGTACAAAGAGGAGGCCCGGAAGCTTCTGTTTAAATACGCTGAAGCCGCCAAGAAGATGATCGAGTCCAGGTAGGTCTCAATCAGAGGTGGGAGGCAGGGAAGTACATATACTGAATTGAACCAATCACAACTCTGTCCTGCTTTGACCTTTAACCTCTTGCCTGCAGGAATGCCAGTCCGGAGAGCAGGAAGGTGGTGAAGTGGAACGCTGAAGACACCATGAGCTGGCTGCGCCGAGATCACTCCGCAAGCAAGGACGACTACATGGTGAGCAGTCGGTGGTTAATTGATTAACGAGAAACCCCTCGGAGTTAGGGTTCCCAGTGTCCCAGAGCTCACCTGGAGCACTCTCACGGCACAGTGGTTGATGAAATGTACTTCCTGTATGTAGGACCGTCTCGAGCACCTGAGGAAGCAGTGCGGCCCCCACCTCACCGCCGTCGCCAAAGACTCTGTGGAGGGAATCTGCTCCAAGATCTACCAGCTCTCTGTGGAGTACAGCCGCAGACTGAGGCAAACACACCTGGCTTTGCTGCCGGACCCCCCCGCAGGTACACACACACACACACACACACCTGGCTCTGCTGCCGGACCCCCCCGCAGGTACACACACACACACACACACTCACACACACCTGAGCCTGCTGCTGGAGCCCCCCACAGGTACACACACACACACACACACCGGAGCATGCTGCCTGACCCCCCCACAGGTACACACACACACCCACACACCTGAGCCTGCTGCCGGACCCCCCCACAGGTAGTCTTATGTATGTGTATTTTGCTGTGTGTTCAGAGGTGAGTGCGTCCCCCCCCCAGCAGCAGCGGTTGGTGTACTGTTACCCGGTGCGTCTGGCCCCCCCTGCGCCGCCCCTCCCCCGCGTGGAGCTGCACTTTGAGAACGATGTGGCCTGCTTGCGCTTCAAAGGGGAGATGGTGAAGGTCAACAGAGGTCACTTCAGCAAACTGGTCAGTAACCAGTCTGAGTCTGGTTTCTGCCCGGTCAGAAATCTATAATTTGACACCGAGATCTTTTATACAGGAAAGGTGAAACTAATTGCCTGTCTGACCCCCCACCTGTCTGTCTGTTCTCAGGAGCTGTTGTACAGGTACAGCTGTATCGATGACCCTCGCTTTGAAAAGTTCCTTACCAGAGTCTGGTGCCTCATGAAGAGATACCAGGTCAGCTGATTAACCAATCCCTGAGCTCCCCTGATGGCCTCTGTTTGGCGGAGGAAGGCTTAACTGTGTGTGTGTGTGTGTAGGTGATGTTTGGCAGCGGCATTAATGAGGGGACGGGCCTGCAGGGGGCGCTGCCGGTCCCGGTGTTTGAGGCGTTGATGCGACAGTTCGGAGTTTCCTTTGAGTGTTTCGCCTCACCACTCAACTGCTACTTCAAACAGTTCAGCTCCGCCTTCCCCGACACCGACGGGTACTTTGGATCCAGAGGGTAAGATGGTCCCCAGTATGAGGTGTTGCAGAGATTACTGTCCCCAGTATGAGGTGTTACAGTGATTACTTTCCCCAGTATGAGGTGTTGCAGTGATTACTGTCCCCAGTAGGAGGTGTTACAGTGATTACTGTCCCCAGCATGTGGTGTTACAGTGATTACTGTCCCTAGTATGAGGTGTTGCAGTGATTACTGTCCCCATTATGTGGTGTTGCAGTGATTAATGTCCCCAGTATGAGATGTTACATTGATTACTGTCCCCATTATGTGGTGTTACAGTGATTACTGTCCCCAGCATGTGGTGTTACAGTGATGACAGTCCCCAGTATTTTTAACCCGCTGTGTGTTTTCAGGCCGTTCCTGTCTTTCTGTCCGGTCAGTGGCTCTTTCGAGGCCAACCCTCCCTTCTGTGAAGAGCTGATGGACGCCATGGTGAAACACTTTGAGGTTCGTCCAATTACTAGTTTAAACCTGACAGGTGTAGCACAGCACTGGGGTCTTACACCGAGCTGTACAGGGGTCTTAAACAGGGCTTTGTCTGGTCACTGTAGGGGCTGTTGGAGAAGTCTTCTGAGCCGCTGTCCTTCATCGTGTTCGTCCCGGAGTGGCGGAACCCAGTGACTCCGGCTCTGACCCGGATGGAGGCCAGTCGGTTCCTCCGGCACCAGATGACCGTAACGGCGTACGAACATGAGTACCGCTCCGGGAGCCAACACATCTGCAAGAGGTACTGAAGCTTAAAACATGTAGATGTACTACTACTACTACTACTACTACTAATCTGTGTATCTGTGTACTTTCAGAGACGAGATGTACTACCGGGCGGTCCACGGTACTGCAGTACTGTTCCTTCAGAACGACGCTGGTTTTGCTAAGTGGGCTCCAACCCCGGAGCGCCTGGCTGAGCTAACGGCAGCGTACCGGCCCTCCCCGTCCCACCCCACCTCCATGTCCTCTCCTGGCCCTGCCAACACCGCCTCCATAGAGAAAGACTCCGCGCCTAAGCCGGCTGATAGGCCGCAGAGTGCTGTGATGTCACCAGGTGGCACCGATGATGACAACAATAACAACAACAACAACAACAACACGAACAGCAGCAGCAGCAGCAGCAGCAGCAGCAGCAGTCCTGTAGAAAAGATGGCCGCTGTGTAGAAGGGCGGGCCTTGTATTGTGCCCCCCCCCCCCCACCTGTGTACAGTTTTCCTGTTTTACTACGTTTGTTTGTTTTGCTCGTCGTCTCGTGTCTTCAGATTGTCCCTCACCAGCACCTGTAGCATTTGTCCACGTACCCACATGCCAATCTGCAGCTGCCAGCAGGAGGGGGGGGTGGTCACTTAACCCGCCCCTTCCTTCATCAGCTGTTCTGATTGGTCGAAGCTCTGACATCACGTCGCCTGGAGCGTATGTTCATGTCCAGGTGTTGCTCAGCACCAAGCAGCCAATGAGATGTCGGAGCTCCAGCAATAAAAATATTGTCGCTCAGCTGTGATGTGATTGGTCCCCCCACCGACAGGGCTTGGTGATTGGTTGACAAAGGCAGCTATAGTTTCTATTGGACTCGTCTTCAAGCCCTGCCTCCCCGGGAAGGCCTGGCCAATCGGCGCACATCTCTCAGAGGAGGTGCATTGTGGGACACGGAGTCAGCACTTCCCGGGTCTCAGTCGGACTTTAGGTCTTCCTGACGGGGAGACGGCAGAATAATTAACGTGTGAGACGGGACTCGAACCGGTCAGAGAGGACCGACGTCTCTTCAGGAGAGCCTTCCGGATTTAAAAAATATATATGTTTCAGTGTCACGGAGCGCTGTTCGACACAACACTGCTTCCTCCCCAAACCACTCTTTACTTCACAGGTACTATTACACCACACAGATCCACAGTGAAATCACATTACTGACGGCCATACGCTGATAGATAACCGATTAAAGACCATTTAAATTCATCTTTCTCTCAACAGTTAAAAGGACTTTTCTGAAACCACTCTTAATTTAGTAATTTTGTAGAACATGAATTCCTCTGGTTGGCGGACTCTTCACACTGTCTTCTGATTGGCCCACTGTCTCCGGTCACTGTCCTCTGATTGGCTGACTGACTACAGGTGCTCTCCTCTGATTGGGTAACTGTCACTGGGTTCTCTCCTCTGATTGGGTAACTGTCACTGGGTTCTCTCCTCTGATTGGGTAACTGTCTCTGGGAGCTGTCCTCTGATTGGCTGACTGTAGATACTGTACAGTTAAACTGATGATATGAAGTCTGTTGATATTTTCCTCATCTGCTTTTAAATTGATTGAAAAAACAAATGTTATTGTCCTCTTTTTTATTTTAATTAATTTAACATTTTTAAAAAGAGATGGAAAGTGTTTTCTGTATGATACAGTTTATGATAGTTTGTTTTAAACTAAACCAAAGTGTTATTAAGAAAATCTATATTACCTTGTATGTAAAAGTGTGTATGCGTCAGTCTAACAGCATTATTTTTATAATTCTCCGCCCTCCTCTCTCTGTTTTTATGCTTTGTTGTTATTTTGGGTTTTTGTTGTGCATGAAAACTTTTGGACAAAATCATCCTGAATGTTTTTCAGACGGGTGTTTGCCGCCGGGCCAACGACACATTGGGTTATAGCTCCAAAAACAGGACATTTAATCTCCATCGTTTCATACCACATGGCATACTGCAGGGGTTATAAAGCAACTGGTAACACATGCTCAATGTTATAACACCTGAGGTCTTCATCTGTGCACGGTCTGTTTTGAGAAAAACACTCCATGTTACCGAGCTGATTTTACCTTCAACATTAAATGGACATTGTTGATGTTATACATATGTGTATGAATGAAGACAGTGTGGTTATTACATATTGCATGTGTTATAACAATTAGATTTAATAAAAAAAGTGCAACACGTTTTATTACTTTTGCAATATGTAATGTGTTGCGTGTTGCTATGACGCGGGTTGCTATGACGCGTGTTATGACGCGTGTTGCTACTTAAACGTTAGTGATCGCGCGCAGTCTCACGAAATGTTTCTCCTCTTAGTTTCCTGTGAAGGAGCAGTCCGACATGTGATATTGTGTTCAGTGTGAATCTGGATTATTCTCTTTTTGTTTGAAATATTTTAAGCTGGCGTTTTCCCCCTGCTTCCAGTCGTCGTGCTAAGCTAGGCTAATGTTGTACGAATCATTTAATATTTGTGGAAAGAGTACTTTGGTAAAGCTGCATTACAGGAGATGTTTTATTGTAATAAATTAATCCTGATAATGAGATCTGATAAAAGTCTCTCAGTTTTGACAAAATGTCGTGTGTCGTACAAAAATATTAAATTATTTTTCCAGTTAAGGCCTATATCAATAATTTCAAGACATGTTTTTCTTATTTGAGGATTGCAATCAATTATTGAATTATGATAAAGAAATATCCCAAAAATATATTTAGATTTTATTTAGATAAAGGTTTTGTGATTATTGGCCCAAGAGTCTCGTATTTGTCTCTTGTTCTTCTTGAATATTAAATGACACACCATGTTTGTAGTCCCCTCAGGCTGTCCAGACAGAAAACGTCTACAATGAATCAGTTAGGAATGTTATATTTAAATATAATCCTTAAAATAAACATTTCATTTTTAACATAATACATTCAATCTACACAGTTCTTTTAATATCCTCATGAAGAGTCCAATACTTCTTCTCTTGAAGTATTAAAACTGTACTATAAAATGTGCGCATAACAGCGAACCGGTTCAGATATAAAAATAATGATCAAGTAAAGAGCTCTTATTGTGAAGGGGCAACCGGAACCGTGTAGCCGCTAGCTGCTGTTAGCTTCACGGCGGAATTAACTTCCTGACACAAACAAATATAAGCTCTTGTGTAAAACATCTATCTTCGGTTGATCAGAAAACCTCTGTCAGCATCCCGGTGTTTTATCACAGTCCCTAACCGGTAACAAGCCGGTAACGGGCCTCTGTAACTGAAATCGCTATTAGCTTTAGTTAGCCTAGCTCCTGAGGACCGTGTGATGGGGGCGCAGCGCAGTGAGGGAGGCCGGGACGGGCTACTGCTGGACGCGGAGCAGGAGGAGCAGAGACCGGTAACTACCGCAGCTAACCATGCTAACACCGGACACCTAATCTGTTATTTTGTTACTATATGCCAGTGGTGTAAAGTAACTAAGTACATCAGCCCTTAAATCAGACTTTAGTTCACCTGCAGTAAATTCAGCCAGCTCTGAGAACACTAATGATCAATCATTATAAAACATATCAGAGATATTATTCTGAAATGGACCAATCAGACAATTATTATCTATTTAATTTAATCTATTTCATATAATAAATAATAATTGTATAAAAGATTATAATACATGTTATGTCATAGTAAGTATTGCATTATATTACAAAATGTTTTATTCAAATAGTTAAATATTAATTCAGGTAAACTGGAATATGAGAGAGTTTCTCAGATGAAGGCTGAACATATTTATTTATCCTCAGTGTTGTTTTCAGTAATCAAACTTTCGACATTAAAACATTTAATATTTCTTTATCTTTGATGAATTAATGTTGTTTTATATAATAACTAAAGACTGTAATATAATCATTTGTGTTCTAGGCGCCGTGGAACCTGATGATCAAACACAGACAGATCCAGCGTCGTGGCCGCCGCTCACACATGGCCGTCAGGTGTGTGTGTGTGTGTGTGTGTGGTTCATGTTGGTGTGGATGGGTCATTATTTGCCAACAACCATTTTTCATCTACTTTGTTGATCTTTAATTAATGTATTTATTTTATTCTATCTGACCTTTCTCTCTCTCTCTTTCTCACCTGTCTCTCTCTCACCAGTCTGGCTCTCACTGACCTCTGTCTCTCTCTGTCTCACCTGTGTGCCTGCAGCTACACAGACCCTCAGGTGTCGATGGATCTCTTGAGGGCAGTGCTTCAGCCGAGCTTCAACGATGACATCATGGCTGTGTTCAGGAAGTACCACAAGGTCAGAGGTCACACTAAACGTGTGATTGTTGTTGTTGTGATCAGTTTGATGTCGTGTGAATGCATTCAGTGAGTGCATGAAACAAACTTTAAGCCTGAATGTGACTCAGAGCCGGGTTGTGTTGCAGTTCTTTGACAAAGCGGCGCAGAACGTGAAGGAGAACGTCAGCGAGGAGGTGCAGACGGATCAGCTGATCCGAGAGGCCTGCAGAAACGCTCTGGAACATGTGAGCTCACCTCCTGTGGATTTGTCCTCATGCTCTTATGTGGTTACCATAGTTTTCTGTGATGTCATCACCAGGCCAAACAGCTGTTTCCAGAGGCGGAGGTGAAGAGGGCGGGACCAGAGGCCGCTATCAAGGTAAAAACGGAAGAATGACGGAACTGTTTTAGTGAAGCATTCATTTGTTAAATTAGTTTTATTAAAGTGACGGGATCACGTGGATTATTATCTGAAGTGTGACTGTGTTTCCTGACAGAGGGCCAGAGCTGCTGATGAGGACTACAGTCAGAGAGGAAGCCCCGCCCCCAAGAAGGTCCGTCACAAAGAGAAATCCGAACTGGGCCAAGCTTCCCTCTTAATGGGAATGAGGTGGCAGTGATGGTTTATTAACGGGGTGTTTGTCTCCACAGAGGAGGGCTCGTCCAGCTGCAGCGGCGTCTGACCGGACCCACGGCTTCCCCTCTCAGTGAGTATCAGGTAGATTTGCATCAGGTAGATCAGTACCAAGTAGACCTGCATCAGGTAGATCAGTACCAAGTAGACCTGCATCAGGTAGATCAGTACCAGGTAGACCTGCATCAGGAAGATCTGCATCAGGTAGATCTGCATCAGGTAGATCTGCATCAGGAAGATCAGCATCAGGAAGATCAGCATCAGGTAGATTTGCATCAAGTAGATCATTCTACATCACCTGACTGTGTGTCTCTCCTCAGAGTGAAGCCCAAGTCTGACTCCATCAAGAAAGAAGGTCCAAAGGTGAGACTACCTGCTCTGTGTTACAGTCCCCCCCCTCCTCACACAGCCGGATGCTGGATGTTATCAGTATAACTTATATATTATAACCGGTGTTTCAGTGGGAACCTTCCAGACTGAACGAGGGCAGCACGTTCGTTCTGGGCTCCAGAGCCAACAAGTGAGTCAGCATCAGGTCCAATGTGAGGTCACCTGAGAAACGGCTGAACAGGAAGTATGTCATCATGTTGTTGTGATGTCACTGCAGGGCGCTGGGGATGGGCGGGACCAGAGGACGCATCTACATCAAACATGCTGACCTGTTCAAGGTAAACAAACACACACACACACACACACACACACACACACACACACACACACACACACACACACACACACACACACACACACACTCTCAGCCTGAGAGCTAGTCTGGACAGCTGGCCCTCACAGACTGACCAAGCTGCTAATAAACGTTGGGGTTGAAGTGTCATTAAGCTTAGGTTCCTAACGGAGTGAGATGACCCGGTCTGTGGCCGCCATGATAAGAGCTGATTCTCTAGATGAGAGGAAAGGAGCTTTGAAACGTCCTTTATAACCTCCTTTAGGAAACACTGGACCTTCCTTTAGGGAAGGAAAGGAGAAAATGCTGTCCCACAATGCCTTGCAGTAGCTTTTACCGTGACACAACATTCGGCCGTTCACTGAAACAAGCGATCGTGACGGAGAAATCGTGTCGTGAAACTTACGGTGCTTATTAAGCAGTTTAAAACGTTCAGCTCTGTATGAATCAAAAAGAGAAATATGAACGTTACTTTTGAACCGGAAGGATCAAATAAAGGCAACATTTCTCAGAGTTTATTGAGCGGTGTGGGGTTTCTTAAACAAGCATAAGTTTCACTTTAGTTTTTTATTTAAATTCCTCGGTCATGTATAAGTATCTAGGATGTGTTTCAGTAGTCCTGAACACAGAACTGTAATCTCCTCACAGCAGACGCACATTAAAGCCGCATGAATACATCGGATGGTGTGAGTGCAATTGGATTCTTTTGAAGCCCGGTTGTGCTTGTGAATGCTCCTATCCACTATTCCTTAACCCCAAAGAATAGAGGATAGGAAGAGATGAGAAGAGCTGATTTTTGGAGAAAATAAATTACCACAACCTGGGGTTTTTTTCAGACAGGGAATGACACACAACACTTCCTGTATGTGTGCCCCCTTTAATACCGTGTGTGTTTGTGTGTCAGTATGCTGCGGACGCCAAGGACAAGCAGTGGCTGGCAGAGCGGCACCACATGAGAGCGACGGGAGGGAAGATGGTGAGGAACTCTGGATATGTTTTCCACCGTTTAAATATTACCACAGACTTAAGCGGGTCCGATGTCATTCATGATGTCATCATTCTTTACCAATGACTGTTAATATCCTGGCTTCAAAATAAGAACCTTTATGGAAGTAAAAATAAATATTGATTCCTACTTAGCCATAAACACAGTTGGGCTGAAGTTGATTTAAACAAGTACAATATGAACCTGGTGTGTTCAGGCCTACCTGCTGATCGAGGAGGACATCCAGGATCTGGCCCGCAGCGACGACTACAGGTGAGTCTTTGTTCTGCTACTCTGAACACCTGCATATCAGTCAGTCCTTCATGAGGGGGAGCTGGTTTATTTACAGTTAATATTAAGGTTATTTAGTCTTTATTCTCAGTGCTGATTTGAAAACCTGCCATGAAATTATTGTATGTACTGTGACACGTGTGCAGGGAGGGTCCGGAGGTGAGGATGGACGAGCTGAAGCCGTTCTCTGTTCCTGTGTGGATGGTGGAGAAGATGCAGAGAGCCATGGAGGCGCAGAGGGACATCGACCACTGACACACACACATAAAAACTAACTGCTTCTCTCACACTCTCTCTCACACACACACAACCCTCTGACCCTCCCCCCACATACCAAGAACTTATTTTTTCTGCTGTTTTTCAAAATAAAAGTTCAGACCGTACAAGTTTTGTGACGTTGCACATTTTATTTACAAAAATAAACAAATCAAACGGGACGTGACATAGCGGGGGCGGGGCTTCACTCAATGCCTTCCTGTTTGTCCTTGATGGCGACCCTGAAGCGCTCCTCCAGCAGAGACAGCTCGCTGATCAGATCCGTGATGGCATTCGTGAACGCTTCCTGTCCAAGGAGGAAACGCCACAGGGTTACAGCTCAGACTGATCACAGCTTCATATTGTGTGTGTGTGTGTGTATGTATGTGTGTTACCTGTGGGCTGTAGTCAGGTGTGGTCTGCACTCTGATGACGATCTTGTGTTCCAGAGGGTGAGGAACTTTATAACCAGCAAACAGGACCTGAGGATCCTTTAACAGCTGACTGATACACAGAAAGACAGAGTTAAAGAAGGCTTTTATTGTGAAATCCTGGTTGGAAAATAGCTATAAACCTTGATGTAGAGGAAGAGACTCTAAACAGAGATCATACCTGATGCTTTAAGTGATGTAATACTATGGTAATAACTATTAACTGATCTGTAATTAAGTCCTTTGAGGTTTAAGACCTTTCACAATAGAAGCTGCTTCTGCCCTTTACTGTCTTAAAGAGATACAGAATAAACTGATAAACAAATGGAAAAATAATATTGTAATTACGATTAGTGCTTACATTTTTAGTGCTTGTAAATATATTACCCATGAAAACATTTGAAAAAGGACTTTTAGTGTAACAGGGTATTTCTACACTGTAGTATTACCATTATTTGTTCCGAGTACTCAGCCTCATGATAGCCTGTTAGCATTGTGTTAGCCTGCAGTTAGATCAGCCCCTATGATGTTGCCCAGCCACTACATTTATTTAATCCCTTTAGTTACTTAATGATGGTAAATATAATCCCTTAAATCAGACTGTAGTTCCCCTGCAGTAAATCCAGCAGCTACCCTGCAGTATACAAAGCCATTCAAACTAGCTGCACCTTTACCAGCTCTGAGAACACTTTAATGATCAATCATTATAAAACATATCAGAGATATTATTCTGAAATGGACCAATCAGACAATGACTACTTTCACTTATGGTACTAGTGTCAGCATGTTAGCTCAGTGTTGTTAGCACAGCATTGGCACAGTTAGCGCAGTGTTAGCCAGTTAGCTCAGTGTTAGTTAGCTCAGTGTTGTTAGCACAGTATTGGCACAGTTAGCTCAGTGTTAGTCAGTTAGCTCAGTGTTGTTAGCACAGTATTGGCACAGTTAGCTCAGTGTTAGTCAGTTAGCTCAGTGTTGTTAGCACAGTATTGGCACAGTTAGCTCAGTGTTATTGGCACAGTTAGCTCAGTGTTGTTAGCACAGTTAGCTCAGTGTTAGCCTCTCTTACGCTCGGATGATGTTCCCCAGTGTGTGGTCCTCTTTGTTCAGAGTAAACAGACAGGCGTTGGGAACCTTCGTGTCTTTGCTGATGCTGATCTTCTTCTCTCCCTCAAACAGCAGGAACGACTCGAAGGCGGGAGGAGCGTTCATTTTACTTTAGTTTGTATATAAATATATATATATTGTACCGAGGAAACACTGCTCCTTCAAAACAAGAGCGAGAGGAAACACTGCCCCTTCAAAACAAGAGCGAGAGGAAACACTTCCCCTTCAAAACAAGAGCGAGAGGAAACACTCAAATGTTTTGGTCAATTGTAGAATATTACTTAAGTAGCAAAACAGGACAAACGATACACATTCAGGATGAGGACATTTTAATAAACTTTGAAGTTCCTGGATTTTATATTTTAAAAAATACTTTATTTTGGGGAATATTTCACATTCATAAGAAGAAATGGACTCTACCAAATGTTTTCAACACAGACATTTTCCAGGAGAAGTTTAACAGATAATGTATACTATTTATAAACTGTATATCAAATATTTAAGTAGATCTTTTAGGAGTTTTAAGATGAATCTGTTTATATTTCTTATGGACTCTTCTCCTATCCAATCACATCGAGTATCCTTCTCTCTGCGGCTGTCTCATTGGTCAGCAGGATGAGGTTTGTTTTTGAACGTTGAACGCTGATTGGCTGTGAGTGTGAGGTACAGCCGTTTAAACCGAGGGGCGGGCAGTTAGTGAGTTTGAATCCGCAGCTCGGAACATACCGAACAGAAACACCGACAGACCGACAGACCGACAGACAGACGTCCCGGTGAACACACGGTGAAACCCCCCGGTCAACAGACATTTAACACACGGTGAGTCCGCCATGAGTTGATGCGTTGGGTTGTAATTTTGCTATTTCACAACGGTAAGCAATGCTAGCAGGGGAGCTAACTAGAGCTAACGCTACCGTTAGCATCATGCTAACCCAGAAACAGTGTTTTGACCTGCATTCTCATCTGATAAGATATACTTTGTTTTCGTTACAGCAGCATGTAAACCAAATGCACTGTTTTCCTGTTTATCTGTTTACCTGTGCACCCCCCGGGCACTACAGTGGGCCCGATGATGGTATCAGGGATAGATCCGGTAGCTAGACATGTCAGAATGAAATTTGCCTCACAGATTTAATCGGCACTGATTTTGCTGATGTTCGTTACCAAAATGCATCCAAAACAAACTTCCTCAACAAAGCATACCATATCACATAATAAAAACATCTGCACAGAACCAGACAGACGTTTGGACACACCTTCTCATTCAATGTTTTTTATTTACTTTCTACATTGTAGATTAATACTGAACACATCAAAACGATGAAAGAACACAGATGGAATTATGTAGGAAACACAGTGTTACACAATCCAGAATATGATTCATATTTGAGATTCCTCGTGGTAGCCCATTTTGCCTTGATGACAGCTTTGCACTCTTGGCTTGTCTCACTCAGTTACACAAGGTAGACACCTGGAATGGTCAACTTGTAGAATGACTTTCAGCATCAGCTGTTGTGCAGAGGTAGGGTCAGACACAGTGGAAAGCTATTTGACTCCTGTTGTAATCCATATTATGGCAAGAACCACTCGACTCAGTGAAGGGAAACGACAGTCCATCATTACAAAAAATGAAGGTCAGCCCACCCGGAACACTTCAAGAACTTTGAATGTATCCTCAAGTGCAGTCGCTAAAACCATCAAACGCTATGATGAAACTGGCTCTCATGTGGACCGCCCCAGGAAAGGAAGACCAGAGGATGAATACATAAATCCTTCACAGAGTTCAAGTAGCAGACCGATCTCAGCATCCACTGTTCAGACGAGAGTGCAATTTGGAGTGTTGTTTTTTAACCTAAAGGGGCCACGTCTGTCTGTCTCTCTCTATCTCTATCTCTCTGACCCGTTTATCTCTCTGACCCGTTTATCTCTCTCTGACCCGTTTATCTCTCTCACCTGTCTATCTGCAGCACCATGGCCTCTCAGAACCAGGACCCGGCAGCAGCAGCGACTCTGAAGGGCAGTGAGACAGGAGGCAGCGCAGCCAGGAGCTCCGTGTCCAAACGGTGAGTACGGCTGCTTTATTTATTATTAATATATTCTGAATATTAGATTCAGCTTAACGGGTCAGATGTCTGGTCAGACGCAGAGACAGCTTACAGGGAATAAAGAGGGGATGGATGTCCGGTGGGTCTGCGGGGGACGAGTGGCAGGCAGCAGGCTGACACTGAGACTGAGATTTCTGATCCTTTCTTTACTCTCCTTTTTTCTGGAGAGGAAGTAAAGGAACCGGAGCTCTGGATCTATTTGTTGTTGGAGGTGCGATATATGACTCAGCAGCTTTAAGACGTGAAGACACTATTATTTTAATGCAGGACCTTCACCTGAAAGTGGGCGGGGCCTAATTTAGGTATATTTTCATGTACTGTGCACAGTGTCTCTGCAGAATACCCAGGTTCAAATCCTGCCCCTCCACACTTTGAAATATGTCTCTGTAATAAAAGCTAAACGTGGAGTCTTTAAAGACTAATATCTGTGTCTCTGCAGGTTGCAGCAGGAGCTCATGACTCTGATGGTGAGTCTATATCTTATATAAATACAGTTGTTGTTTGACAGTGTATTTATACAGACATACAGTATGTACATGTGTGACCTCTCTCTGAGGACATCATGTGACCTGTCTCTGTCTCTCTGACATCATGTGACCTGTCTCTGTCTCTCTGACATCATGTGACCTGTCTCTCTGTCTCTGATGACATCATGTGACCTGTCTCTCTCTCTCTGATGACATCATGTGACCTGTCTCTGTCTCTCTGATGACATCATGTGACCTGTCTCTCTCTCTCTGATGACATCATGTGACCTGTCTCTGTCTCTCTGATGACATCATGTGACCTGTCTCTCTCTCTGATGACATCATGTGACCTGTCTCTGTCTCTCTGATAACATCATGTGACCTGTCTCTGTCTCTGATGACATCATGTGACCTGTCTCTCTCTCTGATGACATCATGTGACCTGTCTCTGTCTCTGATGACATCATGTGACCTGTCTCTGTCTCTCTGACATCATGTGACCTGTCTCTCTTTCTCAGATGACATCATGTGACCTGTCTCTCTTTCTCTGATGACATCATGTGACCTGTCTCTCTTTCTCTGATGACATCATGTGACCTGTCTCTCTTTCTCTGATGACATCATGTGACCTGTCTCTCTTTCTCTGATGACATCATGTGACCTGTCTCTCTCTCTCTCTGATGACATCATGTGACCTGTCTCTCTTTCTCTGATGACATCATGTGACCTGTCTCTCTCTCTCTGATGACATCATGTGACCTGTCTCTCTTTCTCTGATGACATCATGTGACCTGTCTCTCTCTCTTTCTCTGATGACATCATGTTACCTGTCTCTCTTTCTCTGATGACATCATGTGACCTGTCTCTCTTTCTCTGATGACATCATGTGACCTGTCTCTCTTTCTCTGATGACATCATGTTACCTGTCTCTCTTACTCTGATGACATCATGTGACCTGTCTCTCTTACTCTGATGACATCATGTGACCTGTCCCTCTTTCTCTGATGACATCATGTTACCTGTCTCTCTTACTCTGATGACATCATGTTACATGTCTCTCTTACTCTGATGACATCATGTTACCTGTCTCTCTTACTCTCTCTCTCTCTGATGACATCATGTTACCTGTCTCTCTTACTCTGATGACATCATGTGACCTGTCTCTCTTTCTCTGATGACATCATGTGACCTGTCTCTCTTTCTCTGATGACATCATGTTACCTGTCTCTCTTACTCTGATGACATCATGTGACCTGTCTCTCTCTCTGAGATGACGTCATGTGACCTGTCTGTCTCACTGATGACATCATGTGACCTGTCTCTCTCTCTGAGATGACGTCATGTGACCTGTCTGTCTCACTGATGACATCATGTGACCTGTCTCTCTCTCTGAGATGACGTCATGTGACCTGTCTGTCTCACTGATGACATCATGTGACCAGTCTCTGTGTCTCTGCAGATGTCGGGTGATAAGGGGATCTCAGCGTTTCCAGAGTCCGATAACCTCTTTAAATGGATCGGGACCATCGATGGAGCTCAGGGGACGGTACAGACGCCTTCACCCCGACTAGTTGTCTTCATAACGCCTCTTCAGTTATTTATTTCCCCCCAAACCAAAGTATTTCCCCTTAACCTAACCAGGTAGTTTCCTGTGACCCTAGAAGAAGTATTTTAATTTTGAAAAGCTGTATAATAACACACACACACACACACACACACACACACACACCAGGCAATTCTCATGCACTTTAAAGCTTTACCTAAGAAAAGTAGATATAGTTGCGTAATAATTTATTGTTGCATAATTTCCATTCTTACTTTGTAGTTTGGAAACTTTAATAGATATTTAATCTCACCCGTCTGTCTCTCACCCGTCTGTCTCTCAGGTGTACGAGGGGCTCCGGTACCGGCTGTCTCTGGAGTTTCCCGCCGGTTATCCGTACCAGGCTCCTCGTGTGAAGTTCCTGACTTCTTGTTTCCACCCGAATGTGGACATGCAGGGCTTCATCTGCCTGGACATTCTGAAGGACAAATGGAGCGCGCTGTACGACGTGCGCTGCATCCTGCTGTCGCTGCAAAGCCTGCTGGGAGGTGACCAACCCTTTAGCAGTGCAGCCATTAAGCAGCTGTTAAACCAGTGGAACCAGTTTGTTAACCTCACGTCTGTCTGTTTCAGAGCCCAACAACGAGAGTCCCCTGAACACGACGGCTGCTGAACTCTGGGATAACCAGGAAGGTGAGAGGCGTTCACTGACACCCAGTGGAAAGGCCACATTCACAGTTGTAGTTGTCACCTGCAGGGGCTGATGGGAGTTGTAGTTCTAATTAGCAGTTTTGTTTTTTTCTCTTCCAGCCTTCAAAGCTCATCTACATTCCACGTTCCAGAATTGAAGCGTCTCCATTTTTTAAAATGTTCTCCGTTTTCTTCTGTTTGTCTTCTTTGTACAATATTTTTATGTTTGTTCACTCACTGAATCAATAAAGTTCTTAATTCAAAGTCGATCTGCTTTCATTGAACCATAACATATCCTGCTTTACGTTTGAATGTTTATGCGTCTCTAAAGAGCGCCACAGGGATGATGTGTTTGTAGGCTGACCCGGAGGTAAGCTGCACGGGTTCCCTCGACAACAGAGCGGTGTGATTTCTCCAGAGGCTTTTGGGATATCGTAAAAAATAAGATCTGTGGAAAATGATGATGTATTTAATGTCGTAAAACAAAACATGTTCCGTGTCTTAAATGTGTGTCCACCACAGACCTGATTTCAAGCTATTTTTCAAAATCCTACGGAGAAATTTCACTGACTCTGAGACGGGGGACCCAAAAGTTGAAAATGCTAACTCACTTCTGGGATTTTAGGACTCGTTCCTGCAGCGCTCTATTGCACTTATTGTGAGTCGCTTAGGATAGCACGCTACAGGAGAGGGAGCACCACAGAAGAAGAACAGGGCCTCTTTCATATCTTCAGTTAGTTTTGCAGTTTTTGTTCATTTGATTGTTTTATCTGAGGTTGATGAAAGGTTGTTTATTCCAGCTCCAGGTTATTCAGGTCAGGGTTGTTTTATATTTTCATAATTAAAATGACAGCCGGACAACTGAAAGACAGACGGGTGAGAGGCAGACAGGTAAAGGGTTTGAGGTTCTGAAAGGAAACATGTTTTCCATGTTGTCCATTTCCACCTGAAAGTGTACAGCCTTTCACAATAAGAGTTCCCTGTGGACTTCCTTTAGACTGTCTAATGAGCCTTTATCAGGCAGACGCTCTAAGCTCAGTTTTAGGCTGCCTTTAATGCTGCTGTCTTTAAAAACCTAAGAACACAAATTGTTATTTAAAAATATAAATTCACATGAAGTCTCAGACTGATCCTTGGTTGATTACCAGTTACATTTCCCAAATCAGCACTTCTTTTAACGCCCCCCTGTGGTGACTGCCTGCATTGCACCAGCGGGACCCCCTCATGTACTCCCAGGGGTCCCCTTACCCTCAGTCCGGAACCACTGATGTAGAACATATGGAGGCATGCTCAGAACAGTTTAATGAATTAAAAGACGTTTGAAAGACCATGAAGTTATCTCCTTTATTACCGTTAAATATAAATCCCATGTGTGTTCTTCATGCAGCGCGGTTAAATACCTCTCCTCATAAATCAGCTTTATATATTTGGTCTCTTTCATTATCTCTAAATATTGCATCTCACGGTGGTTGTATATAACTATGAAGCGAGTTACTGTCCGTCACCTTCAGGGAAGGAATGAACAGGAGGGATTTAATGAGGAGTCGAAGCGTTCAGCAGGGGGGTCTGCAGCTGGAGGGACGGGGGTCTGCAGCTGGAGGGACGGGGGTCTGCAGCTGGAGGGACGGGGGTCTGCAGCTGGAGGGACGGGGGTCTGCAGCTCGACGGACAGGGGTCTGCAGCTGGAGGGACGGGGGTCTACAGCTGGAGACCAACCTGTGCAGCGAGCACAGAGACGCTGCTGAAGTCCGTAACGTTTGACCCAGGTTTACCCGACGCAGCTCAGGCAGCAGCAGGCCGGCCTCCTGGAGACGATCTCCCCCTCCATCAGCTCCTCCAGGGAGTCCTCCACTTCCTGCAGACCCTCCAGACCCTCCAGACCCCCGCAGGCCTCCACACCGGCCGGCTGGGTCGCCTCCACCGACCAGAACGCCACCGGAACCTGCAGAACCCCAACAGGAAGGAAAAATAAGTTCTCTGTAAAAGTATCATCGTATCGTAGGTGAAAACTGAAGGGCAGGGGGGGGGGGGGATCCAGAGCACGGTCAAACCAAACACTCCCCCCTTGTGTCTCACCCTCAGCTGCATCTCACTCAGCATGGCTTCCAGTTCTGTGATGTGATTGGTCAGATCAGGGGTTGGCTCCTCCTCCAAAGTGAGCCACGGGGCCTGGACTGATGCCACTCGAGCTGCCACCGCAACCACGCCATCAACACATCCTGAGAGAGAGACAGGTGAGAAGACAGGTAAGAGAGGGATACAGGTGAGAGGACAGGTGAGAGAGAGAGAGAGAGAAAGAGAGGGAGAGGGAGAGAGAGAGAGAGAGAGAGAGAGAGAGAGAGAGAGAGAGAGAGAGAGAGAGAGAGAGAGAGAGACACATCATGAGGACACTTTAGAATAACTCTCTGACAGGAGGAGAGACAAAGGTCCATTTTCATAACTTGGTAGATTTTTAGAAAAAGGTTTTGAAAAAGCTGAGAATCTAAAAAAGTTGGAATTTTCTGTTTTTGAGAAAAGTCCAAATTTTGGTTAAAAAGTAAGTCATTTGGAGATTTTCAGAAACTGTTGCTTTGCAAAGTAAGATTTACGCTTTAACAGGAAGGAATAAAGAAATGTGGACGCTCCCTAAAAGGATCAGGTGACCATCAGAGCTCCTGCAGACAGGAAGTGGAAGCCATCAGCTGACCTGTGTTTACCAGAGCGCGTCTGTCGTAGCGCTGCCTCAACGGGAACCGTCCAATCAGATCGCAGGCCTTACGGAGGTCGGACAGGAAGGTCTCTAACGCAGACAGGAAGAGAACCCACAGGCGCTCAGAAACCTGTCTGTCCTCCACACCCGAGGGGGCGGGGCCACAGTCTAGCACCTGTCTGTCCTCCAGACCTGAGGGGGCGGGGCCACAATCTGACAGCAGACGCAGCAAACGCCGGGACAGACCTGCAGATAGACAGGTTAGATACGGACAGACAGACAGGAAGTAAACACTAACAGGAACAGCAGGAGACAGGTCCAAACCCGCAAGGGAGTGCGACGGACGCTGAAGCTAATTTTCGTAGTGGCCAAACATCGGTACTAGAACTTGCCTGTCTTGCATGTCTCTTTCCCATTGACTTACATTGGGAAAGAGACATCTGTGAATAGATAACTTCATAAACCACCCAGCACAAACTCTTTACAGCCCTTATTTGAATCGTTAGCCTTTATAAGTTGGTAAGGTTGGGTCATTTGTGTTAAAAGTCAGAACTTTGAGAGTTTAACAAAAAGTTATCATTTTGAGACATTTTCAGAAAATAATTTTGAAGAAACACTTGGTGAAAAAAAGTGATTATTAAAAAAAGAATCATACATTTTTAAAAGTCAGCATTTAGAAAAAAAAGGCCTTTTACGAACAGTGGTCGTTTTGGAAAACAGTCGGAAATTCAAATTAGGAAACAAAATTTGGAGTTTGGAAAGACAATTTTTAAAAGAAGATGATTAGAACGTGAAATGACATTTCTGTACACGAGCATGAATCCGGTAATCCTTTAAAACATTTAAATGAGCATTTATTTTGAAATGTCGTTAAAGGTTGTCTTTCGGGTTAATAGGGACGTCCACTGAACCGAGCTGAATGTTTCCTGTCCTCCCTGGTCTCACCTCTGCAGATTCTCTGAGCCAGGTTCCTCGTCTCGTCCATCTCGTCCCTCAGGAAGCTACCGTCCGCTGAGCTGCCCAGAGACGCCGCCAGCTGCTGGAAACAGGAAGTGACCCGACCGAGGGCCTCCTGAGCTCGCTCACACTCCCCCCTCTGCCTCCCCCTCAATGCCAGCTCGTCCACCGAACGCCTCCACCGGCTTGTCATCACTCACCTGGGAAGACAGGTGGGAAAGACAGGTGAGGGGAGGACAGGTACGAGGAGACAGGTGGGAGAGACAGGTGACAGACAGGTGAGGGGAGGACAGGTGAGAGGAGACAGGTGAAAGGAGACAGGTGGGAGGAAACAGATGAGAGGAAACAGATGACAGGGAAACAGATGAGAGGAGACAGATGAGAGGAGACAGGTGGGAGGAGAGAGGTGGGAGGAGACAGGTGAGAGACAGGTGAGGGGAGGACAGGTGAGAGGAGACAGGTGGGAGAGACAGGTGAGAGGAGACAGGTGGGAGGAGAGAGGTGTGAGGAGACAGGTGAGAGGAGACAGGTGAGAGGAGACCGATGAGAGGAGACAGGTGGGAGGAGAGAGGTGGGAGAGACAGGTGAGAGGAGACAGGTGGGAGGAGAGAGGTGGGAGAGACAGGTGAGAGGAGACAGGTGACAGACAGGTGAAGGGAGGACAGATGAGAGGAGACCGATGAGAGGAGACAGGTGAGAGACAGGTGAAGGGAGGACAGGTGAGAGGAGACAGATGAGAGGAGACAGGTGGGAGAGACGGGTGAGAGGAGACAGGTGGGAGAGACAGGTGAAGGGAGGACAGATGAGAGGAGACAGATGAGAGGAGACAGGTGGGAGAGACGGGTGAGGGGAGGACAGGTGAGAGGACACCGATGAGGGGAGGCAGGTGAGATGATATTAAAGTATCCTGATTACTTTACGTTACTGATGACCTCAATATTAAATGCAATGCAAATAAACAGGATGTTTTGAAGGTTCTTATGAAAGACAACAGAGCAACGTGACTTTAGATATTGAGGACCAGAAATGAGTCCTCAGTGTTTTTGTTAGAAGTCCTCCAAAGCTGTGTGTGTAAACATCTCTGACTATCTGTTTCCGTATTATTGATGTTGCTTTATTTGCTCTCCCTGCTGCATCACTGAGTCTGAGTCACCGTCCATTAAAACAACATTCATGTAATCTCTAACAATCTGTGATCTGAAACATTGAGACACAAACATATACATATCGAATCAAATCATTCCTATGTTTTTGGTCGCCCGTCGTCCTACCTGCTGCTGACTCCATCCACCCGCTTCTTCTTCTGGGGTGTCGGGCAGGTTTCTAACAACACTCTTCTTCTCCTCTGGGGATTGTCAGGTTTTAATTAACAGCTGAGGTCTTCCCAGGAGGTTCTTCGTTTAACCCTCAGCTCTGTCTGTCAGGAGCTCACCTGCACAGATGGCGTGCGTCAGGTGTTTACAGACAAGAAGTCTCTCTAAGCGCTCAGTTAGATTAATAACAGGACACCAGAAGACACCAGAGGACACCAGAAGACAAACGACCATGGAGATCACTACTGTTCCTGATGCACTGTGACATACATTATGTATAAACAGTTGCTGCTCAGGTATTACAGAAGTATGATTCATATTAATAAATATATTTCCGTTTATTGAAGCAGACCCTTCGCAGGTTCCCCTCACTGTCCACTTGTTAGCTTAGCATTAAAACGTTGTATTTATTTTTATATTTTATTTCCATTTTCCAGCTGAATCATAACTGCACAGAATCTTTATTATTGAAAGCTCTGGAGAAAAAGAGGATTTAAGAAATGTCAGTCAGAGAATCATATATTAAACAGCTTTCTGATTGGCTCTCAGTTCTCCTTTCTCATTGGCCCACAGCTCTTCTCTGTGATTGGCTCAAAGATGTCCTTTCTGATTGGCTCTCAGCTCTCCTGAACAATGAGTACACTGTTGTCCTCTTTGATTGGCTCTCAGCTCTCCTGAACAATGAGTACACTGTTGTCCTCTTTGATTAGCTCACAGTTCTCCTCTGTGATTGGCTCACAGTTCTCCTCTGTGATTGGCTCACAGTTCTCCTCTGTGATTGGCTCAAAGATCTCCTGAACAATGAGTACACCGTTGTCCTCTTTGATTAGCTCACAGTTCTCCTCTGTGATTGGCTCAAAGTTCTCCTCCGTGATTGGCTCACAGCTCTCCTATCTGATTGGCCCACAGTTCTCCTCTCCCATTGGCTCACAGATGTTCTTTCTCTTTGGCTCACAGATGTCCTCTCTGATTGGCTCACAACACACCTATGACATCAGCTGAAGGTAAATAAAACAGCAGTTTTTCCAGCAGGGTGCAATACAGAGAAAAGAGAGGCTCCGCCCCTTCGGTGCTTCTGTCATCACCTGGTCTTGCTCCAATTGGCTGTAACCTCACAGGGGGCGTGGTTAATGCTGGTGTTTGGAGGCGGGCGGGGGAGTGTGTGATGTGTCAGCCGGCATGAGCCTGCTTTATCTCTAATGTCAGATTGTATAGAAGTCTATGAGGAAATGTTCCTTCTCCTCTTCATTTTTCCTGTGAGTTTATCTTTCAGTCTCTAGTTTCCAGTCTTCCTACACAGCCAGATGTTCATGGAGTGAAAGATGGTCCCGTTTAGAGTGATATAGACGATTAAGCAGCGTATGCTTTAGGGCGGGGCTACCTGCGATGACCACAGTGTTGTTCATGTTTCCATCTTACGACTTTAACCCTTGCACAGTTTCTGTTACACCTCATCAATATCAGTTAAGCATTAGCGCTGAGAGGCGGACAACTAAAAGATCAAGACGGCCACAGTGAAAGCGCTGAGCTCCAGGCTTCAGAGCTGTAGTCCACAAGCCAACCGATTAGAACACGGTCTGGTTAGTTGTTGTTTTTGTTGTTGTTGTACGTTGTTGCTATGGCAGCTGTGTTGTTGTCTTGGCGATGTGTTGCGTTGGGTCATGGCAATGTGTGCCGTCGTGTCGCCAGCGCCTCCATCAGCTCGTGGCACAAACACTGACAGAAGCCGTAGAGGACGAGCAGCAGCAGCGTGGAGGGAACCAGACTGACTAGCACCACGCCGAGCCACAGCCGCCCGATCATCAGCAGGTAGATCCCCAGAGGCAGCGAGCTGAAGTACACCTGCAGACAAGCACAGGTTTACTTCCTGCAGTAGGTCCCCTGAAGTACACCTGCAAACAAGGACACATTAACCCTGCAGCCCGACACCCCCCCCATAAGCAGAGCCTCCTCACCAGACACAGCGCCCCCAGCAGGCAGCGTGGGAAGCTGCGAGACGTCCAGGCGCGACACTTGTGAGCCGGCAAGCTGCAGGGCAGGGAGTCCAGGCTGGGGGGGCGGTAAACTCCCACCACATCCACCATGCTCAGGGACTCAGAGGACGGAGAGTCTGCAGGGAGCTCCATGATGGTGATCACCAGACAGTCTGAGGAGCAGGGAGACGGGGCGCCTCCTCCTGGGGGGGAGAGGGGCAGATGAACTTACTGTCAGGAGCTGAAGAATCTACACATGAACATCTAGAAATGTGACTTTACCGGTCAGACTGCTGGGATTGAGCACCACCTCTCGGCCTCCTCCTACTCCTCCTCCTCCTCCTCCTCCTCCTCCTCCTCCTCCTCCTCCTCTCTTTTCTCCTCCTCCTCCTCCTCCTCCTCCTCCTCCTCGGCGGGCTCGGTCCTGACACGACAGAACAGCCAGGATGTGTCGGTCGTCCTGCATCAACCACACCTGAAGACGACAGAGACAAAATGACAGCCTCACCTCCTCGTTAGTAAAGCCTCACCTCCTCGTTAGTAAAGCCTCACCTCCTCGTTAGTAAAGCCTCACCTCCTCATTAGTAAAGCCTCACCTCCTCTTTAGTAAAGCCTCACCTCCTCGTTAGTAAAGCCTCACCTCCTCATTAGTAAAGCCTCACCTCCTCATTACTAAAGCCTCACCTCCTCTTTAGTAAAGCCTCACCTCCTCGTTAGTAAAGCCTCACCTCCTCGTTAGTAAAGCCTCACCTCCTCGTTAGTAAAGCCTCACCTCCTCGTTAGTAAAGCCTCACCTCCTCATTAGTAAAGCCTCACCTCCTCGTTACTAAAGTCTCACCTCGTTAGTAAAGCCTCACCTCCTCGTTAGTAAAGCCTCACCTCCTCATTAGTAAAGCCTCACCTCCTCATTACTAAAGCCTCACCTCCTCTTTAGTAAAGCCTCACCTCCTCTTTAGTAAAGCCTCACCTCCTCGTTAGTAAAGCCTCACCTCCTCATTAGTAAAGCCTCACCTCCTCATTACTAAAGCCTCACCTCCTCATTAGTAAAGCCTCACCTCCTCATTAGTAAAGCCTCACCTCCTCGTTAGTAAAGCCTCACCTCCTCATTAGTAAATCCTCACCTCCTCGTTACTAAAGTCTCACCTCGTTAGTAAAGCCTCACCTCCTCGTTACTAAAGCCTCACCTCCTCTTTAGTAAAGCCTCACCTCTTCATTAGTAAAGCCTCACCTCCTCATTAGTAAATCCTCACCTCCTCGTTAGTAAAGCCTCACCTCTTCATTAGTAAAGCCTCACCTCCTCGTTACTAAAGCCTCACCTCCTCGTTAGTAAAGCCTCACCTCCTCATTACTAAATCCTCACCTCCTCGTTAGTAAAGCCTCACCTCCTCGTTAGTAAATCCTCACCTCCTCGTTAGTAAAGCCTCACCTCCTCATTAGTAAAGCCTCACCTCCTCATTAGTAAAGCCTCACCTCCTCGTTACTAAAGTCTCACCTCGTTAGTAAAGCCTCACCTCCTCGTTAGTAAAGCCTCACCTCCTCGTTAGTAAAGCCTCACCTCCTCATTAGTAAAGCCTCACCTCCTCATTACTAAAGCCTCACCTCCTCTTTAGTAAAGCCTCACCTCCTCGTTAGTAAAGCCTCACCTCCTCATTAGTAAAGCCTCACCTCCTCATTACTAAAGCCTCACCTCCTCATTAGTAAAGCCTCACCTCCTCATTAGTAAAGCCTCACCTCCTCATTACTAAAGCCTCACCTCCTCATTAGTAAAGCCTCACCTCCTCATTAGTAAAGCCTCACCTCCTCATTAGTAAAGCCTCACCTCCTCATTAGTAAAGTCTCACCTCCTCGTTACTAAAGTCTCACCTCATTAGTAAATCCTCACCTCCTCATTACTAAAGCCTCACCTCCTCGTTAGTAAAGCCTCACCTCCTCTTTAGTAAAGCCTCACCTCCTCATCGGGGACGTTGGTCTCGTGGCGGCAGAATGGACAGCTGATGACAGACGGTGAAGACTCTCCTGAAGACAAGACCAATCACAATCATCAATATTATCTCATTGGCTCAAAAGTACGGTGCTGTCTCATTGGTTCAATAGTACGCTGCTGTCTCATTGGTTCAATAGTACGCTGCTATCTCATTGGTTCAATAGTACGCTGCTGTCTCATTGGTTCAAAAGTACGCTGCTGTCTCATTGGTTCAAAAGTACGCTGCTGTCTCATTGGTTCAAAAGTACGCTGCTATCTCATTGGTTCAATAGTACGCTGCTGTCTCATTGGTTCAAAAGTACGCTGCTGTCTCATTGGTTCAAAAGTACGCTGCTATCTCATTGGTTCAAAAGTACGCTGCTATCTCATTGGCTCAAAAGTACGGTGCTGTCCTCATTGGTTCAATAGTACGCTGCTGTCTCATTGGTTCAAAAGTACGCTGCTATCTCATTGGCTCAAAAGTACGGTGCTGTCTCATTGGTTCAATAGTACGCTGCTGTCTCATTGGTTCAAAAGTACGCTGCTGTCTCATTGGTTCAAAAGTACGCTGCTATCTCATTGGTTCAATAGTACGGTGCTGTCTCATTGGTTCAATAGTACGCTGCTGTCTCATTGGTTCAAAAGTACGCTGCTGTCTCATTGGTTCAATAGTACGCTGCTGTCTCATTGGTTCAATAGTACGCTGCTGTCTCATTGGTTCAATAGTACGCTGCTGTCTCATTGGTTCAATAGTACGCTGCTGTCTCATTGGTTCAATAGTACGCTGCTGTCTCATTGGTTCAATAGTACGGTGCTGTCTCATTGGTTCAATAGTACGCTGCTGTCTCATTGGTTCAATAGTACGCTGCTGTCTCATTGGTTCAAAAGTACGCTGCTGTCTCATTGGTTCAATAGTACGCTGCTGTCTCATTGGTTCAATAGTACGCTGCTGTCTCATTGGTTCAATAGTACGCTGCTGTCTCATTGGTTCAATAGTACGGCTGCTGTCTCATTGGTTCAATAGTACGGTGCTGTCTCATTGGTTCAATAGTACGCTGCTGTCTCATTGGTTCAATAGTACGCTGCTGTCTCATTGGTTCAATAGTACGGTGCTGTCTCATTGGTTCAAAAGTACGCTGCTGTCTCATTGGTTCAAAAGTACGCTGCTGTCTCATTGGTTCAATAGTACGCTGCTGTCTCATTGGTTCAATAGTACGGTGCTGTCTCATTGCCTCATTGGTTCAATAGTACGCTGCTGTCTCATTGGTTCAATAGTACGCTGCTGTCTCATTGGTTCAAAAGTACGCTGCTGTCTCATTGGCTCAAAAGTACGCTGCTGTCTCATTGGCTCAAAAGTACGCTGCTGTCTCATTGGCTCAATAGTACGGTGCTGTCTCATTGGTTCAAAAGTACGCTGCTGTCTCATTGGTTCAAAAGTACGCTGCTGTCTCATTGGCTCAAAAGTACGCTGCTGTCTCATTGGCTCATTGCTACGGTGCTGTCTCATTGGCTCAAAAGTACGCTGCTGTCTCATTGGCTCATTGCTACGGTGCTGTCTCATTGGCTCATTGCTACGGTGCTGTCTCATTGGTTCAATAGTACGCTGCTGTCTCATTGCCTCATTGGTTCAATAGTACGCTGCTGTCTCATTGCCTCATTGGTTCAATAGTACGGTGCTGTCTCATTGGTTCAAAAGTACGGTGCTGTCTCATTGGTTCAAAAGTACGCTGCTGTCTCATTGGTTCAAAAGTACGCTGCTGTCTCATTGGTTCAAAAGTACGGTGCTGTCTCATTGGCTCATTGCTACGGTGCTGTCTCATTGGCTCAATAGTACGCTGCTGTCTCATTGGTTCAATACTACGGTGCTGTCTCATTGGTTCAAAAGTACGCTGCTGTCTCATTGGCTCATTGCTACGCTGCTGTCTCATTGGCTCATTGCTACGCTGCTGTCTCATTGGCTCATTGCTACGGTGCTGTCTCATTGGTTCAAAAGTACGGTGCTGTCTCATTGGTTCAATAGTACGGTGCTGTCTCATTGGTTCAATAGTACGGTGCTGTCTCATTGGTTCAAAAGTACGGTGCTGTCTCATTGGTTCAATAGTACGGTGCTGTCTCATTGGTTCAATAGTACGGTGCTGTCTCATTGGTTCAAAAGTACGGTGCTGTCTCATTGGTTCAAAAGTACGCTGCTGTCTCATTGGCTCAAAAGTACGGTGCTGTCTCATTGGTTCAAAAGTACGCTGCTGTCTCATTGGCTCATTGCTACGCTGCTGTCTCATTGGCTCAAAAGTACGGTGCTGTCTCATTGGTTCAATAGTACGGTGCTGTCTCATTGGTTCAATAGTACGGTGCTGTCTCATTGGCTCAAAAGTACGGTGCTGTCTCATTGGCTCATTGCTACGGTGCTGTCTCATTGGCTCATTGGTACGGTGCTGTCTCATTGGCTCATTGCTACGCTGCTGTCTCATTGGTTCAATAGTACGGTGCTGTCTCATTGGCTCAAAAGTACGGTGCTGTCTCATTGGCTCATTGGTACGGTGCTGTCTCATTGGCTCAATAGTGCGGTGCTGTCTCATTGGCTCATTGGTACGGTGCTGTCTCATTGGCTCATTGCTACGGTGCTGTCTCATTGGCTCATTGCTACGCTGCTGTCTTATTGGCTCAATAGTACGCTGCTGTCTCATTGGTTCAATAGTACGCTGCTGTCTCATTGGTTCAATAGTACGGTGCTGTCTCATTGGCTCATTGCTACGCTGCTGTCTCATTGGCTCAAAAGTACGCTGCTGTCTCATTGGCTCAATAGTGCGGTGCTGTCTCATTGGCTCATTGCTACGGTGCTGTCTCATTGGCTCATTGGTACGCTGCTGTCTCATTGGCTCATTGGTGCGGTGCTGTTTCACTGAAGGACCCTGAAGGTGGACTCACCCATGTCGACCATCTTCTTCAAACACTTGGCGCAGACTCGGTGCAGGCAGCCCAGCACTTTGGGTTTGCGGCTGCGAGTGTCGTAGCGGTTGTAGCAGATTTTACACTCCAGCTCCTCCAGAGTGTAAACCAGAGACTGGGCCCAGCTCTGCACCTGAAGGCAGCACAGTCATATAACCTTTACTCATACAGCGCTACACACACAACACAAGCAGACAAGAAGAAAAGTGAGGGTCTAAAGAAGTGAGGTTCATTTGTTTCTCAGGAGCAGACCCCTAGAGGGCTGATGGGAAATCTAACCTGGGCTTCCATCTCCCGGCCAGGCTCCGCCTCCTTCAGCAGGCTCATTCTATTGGCTGTTGTGTTCACCTGAACCAGGAAGCAGGGCGGCGGTGAGCGGGACTTCACTCAACCTGTCAGCTGACTGGAGACAAAGGGAAATGATTTCAATCATAAATAAGATCATTTATAACTTCTGACAACAAGCATCAGGAGACAGACAGACAGACAGACAGACAGACAGACAGCCAGACAGACAGACAGACAGACAGACAGACAGACAGACAGACAGACAGACAGACAGACAGACAGACAGACAGACAGACAGACAGACAGACAGACAGACAGACAGACAGACAGACAGACAGACAGACAGACCATGTACAGAGTATTAGCAGGTACAAACCTTTATACGTCTATTTATCTCACCTGGTTTATTGTTGATGTCTATCTATGAAGAGACCTTGGACAGACACACACATACTGCACACACACACACACACACACACACACACACACACACACACACACACACACACACACACACACACACACACACACACACACACACACACACTTGTGTATTTATAGACTGCAGCTGTTATATAACTGGAGGAGGGGACACTAGGGATGCTGTTGTTGCTATGGCAACAGCTTTACCTGTGCTGGACCTCAGATGAGCCAATCAGATGAAAGATATGTGATCACATGGTCTGATCAGCTGATCCACTGAAACGTGTCATTTCACTTTCTGCAGAACAAACTCCTCTAAGGTTTATACAGCTCACCTGGTGATGAGGACGGTTGAGGCGAGGTGATGGAGTTGCTGTTCTGTCATCAACAGTCTGGTTGCTGGTTGCTTGTAGTTTCTGTATTCCCCTCTAACCATAGCAGCATGGTGGCAAGTTGCTCCAGCTTTAGTTGCAGTAGTTTAGGTTGCTGTAGCGTCAGTTCCTGTAGCCTTAGTTGCTGAAGTTTATCATAGTAGTTTGTACTTTAGTTCCTGTGGTTTTGGTTGCAGCTAGTGAAGTGGCAGCAATTGTAGTTGCTGGGGTTTAAGTTGCTTCTCCCTCACTTTTAATTGCAACAACACTGCAGTTTTGGTTGCTTTAGCAGCAGCTTCTGTTTCTGGCTGAGCTGTCAGGCTGAAACAACATAAATGTCATCAAACATGAACAGTCTGGGGGCTAGTTGCAGTTGCCTTACTTGTAGTTGCTATAGATGCAGTTGCTCTGTCATGTTGCTGCAGATATAGTAGATCCAGTTGTTCTGTCAGGTTGCTGTAGTTATAGTAGTTGCAGTTGCCTTACTTGGAGTTGCTATAGATGAAGTTGCTCTGTCAGGTTGCTGTAGTTATAGTAGATGAAGTTGCTCTGTCAGGTTGCTGTAGTTATAGTAGATGCAGTTGCTCTGTCAGGTTGCTGTAGTTATAGTAGATGCAGTTGCTCTGTCAGGTTGCTGTAGTTATAGTAGATGCAGTTGCTCTGTCAGGTTGCTGTAGTTATAGTAGATGCAGTTGCTCTGTCAGGTTGCTGTAGTTATAGTAGATGCAGTTGCTCTGTCAGGTTGCTGTAGTTATAGTAGATGAAGTTGCTCTGTCAGGTTGCTGTAGTTATAGTAGATGCAGTTGCTCTGTCAGGTTGCTGTAGTTATAGTAGATGCAGCTGCTCTGTCAGGTTGCTGTAGTTATAGTAGATGCAGTTGCCCTGTCAGGTTGCTGTAGTTATAGTAGATGCAGTTGCTCTGTCAGGTTGCTGTAGTTATAGTAGATGCAGTTGCTCTGTCAGGTTGCTGTAGTTATAGTAGATGCAGTTGCTCTGTCAGGTTGCTGTAGTTATAGTAGATGCAGTTGCTCTGTCAGGTTGCTGTAGTTATAGTAGATGCAGTTGCTCTGTCAGGTTGCTGTAGTTATAGTAGATGCAGTTGCTCTGTCAGGTTGCTGTAGTTATAGTAGATGAAGCTGCTCTGTCAGGTTGCTGTAGTTATAGTAGATGCAGCTGCTCTGTCAGGTTGCTGTAGTTATAGTAGATGCAGTTGCTCTGTCAGGTTGCTGTAGTTATAGTAGATGCAGCTGCTCTGTCAGGTTGCTGTAGTTATAGTAGATGAAGTTGCTCTGTCAGGTTGCTGTAAGTGCAGTTGCTAGGTTGCTGTAGTTATAGTAGATGCAGTTGCTCTGTCAGGTTGCTGTAGTTATAGTAGATGCAGCTGCTCTGTCAGGTTGCTGTAGTTATAGTAGATGCAGCTGCTCTGTCAGGTTGCTGTAGTTATAGTAGATGAAGTTGCTCTGTCAGGTTGCTGTAGTTATAGTAGATGCAGTTGCTCTGTCAGGTTGCTGTAGTTATAGTAGATGCAGCTGCTCTGTCAGGTTGCTGTAGTTATAGTAGATGCAGCTGCAGGTTGCAGCAACACTGCGGTGGTTGCGCTTCATCATCAGTGTCATTAACAGTCCGATGTCGTCTCTCCTTCGGAAGAGCTACCAGAAGCTACCAGAAGATAGCAACAGCTAACAGGAGTTAACAGCAGCTAACAGAAGCTAACCGGGTCTGTCAGTGTGTCTCCGGTTCGTCGGTTGACGGTTGCCGGTTGCTGTCCCGGTGACTCACCGTGTATCTGCGTCTCACGGAGGCGCGCGGCCGGCAGCGGACGCGAGCCCGGGTTACCATGGGAACCTGCCTGCAGCTGCAGTACAGGAACACAGAGGAGGATATTCCCTCATAAAGTGAATAATAATCCGTGTAATGCAAGATAGAGGGGTTAGTCTTCTGAAGACTTGAACTTTGTCCTTTTATAATCAAATCATCTATTTCTCATGATTTGTTTCAAACCTGCGTGTTTTGTTACTTTCTACGGAGCCCGGGAGTGGCCATAGAGAGAAAGAATAAACAGAACGAGGCCACGCTTGACTAATTTCGGCCGTTGTCTCACCGATGTATCGGTGCATCCCTAGTTGCAATATGATATGTGCCAGGTTATTAAAGGTTATTCAATCAAAAATAATTTTAAAAATCATAAGACATAAATAATAGAAATTTAATAATTAATAACATTAATAAAAGTCAAATGATTTAAACACCAAATTAAACGGGAATGTTGCTATTAAAATGGTCAAATATATAACAATAAGTCAAAATGTATCAAATCAAAAAAACAATATAAAAACTCCAAAATATTTGAAGGAATAAAAGACCATTTACAACGGGGGGTGTCACTAATAAAAAGCTGATTTAAAAAGATGTGTCTTTAGCTGTGGTTTGTAAATGTAATAATTGTTCAATAAAGTAAACAAACAAACAAACAAAATAAGAATCAGTGCATCATGTTAATAATCCCTGAAGCGGAACCAATGTGCTGTGTGTTTGTTTCGACTCGAACTACCTCTGCGAAGCCGCAGTTGGAGCGTCACTTCCTGTGAATCTCTCATAAAGACGGGCTTGGCGGATACTCCGCAGGTCGAATTTTTCTGGTTTGTTTGGTGAATCCGTCTGCATCGCAGCCACCAGAACCGCAAACATGGTGAGTGTTTACCCGGGGTGGAGGGAGCGGGCTGCTTGCTGCGTTGGGAGGAAGATTTGTCTGGTATCGGCCAGGTTAGACCCGGGATAAGGTTATGGCGGGAGTCCGGATAACGTCGGTCGATGGTCGGTTAACGGATCCATAATGAGTTTATCTGGTGCTTACTGCTCACAGAACCCGGTCCGGTAACGGTTCTCTGTTAAACAGTCTGTAACTCACCGGTTATTAGCAGTGTTTGTTAGCCGTTAGCTCCCCGGGGTCGCGGGTTTAATTTCATGAATGAAACATGTTATTAAACACCCGTAAACGAGCTAACGCTATCGATGCTAAGCTAACATTGTTTGGTTTATTGGTACTGTGCACGTGTTTTCACAACAGTAGCCTCTGCGGCTCAGGTACTCAGAGCTAGGTGAGCTACTCAGATGATACACCCAGGTAGAAGCAGAATACAAGCCTTTATGGTCACAATACAGGTACAGTTTAAAGTGAAGAGCTACTCCGTTTTATGGTGCTACCAAAACATACACAGCTTTCATACTCGTGTAATAAAGTGCAGACATTATATACAGTTGTACAAAACATATATCTGCATGTATACCTTGAATATATATGTTTATTGCATAGGGAAGGAAGACTGTTTGTCTTTGTTCTAATAAAGCTGCAGCGCCTCCCGGAGGGCAGCAGGTCACACAGCCGGGTGTGTTGTGGTTTTACTCAGGCAGCAGGGGTCCATGATCAGAGAGGGTGCCTCTCTTATTACCCTCTGAAGCCTCTTCCTGTCTGTACTAACACTTAAGACTAACACTTATTAATGTGAAGACCGAAAGAATATATCATTTCTAGGATGCTCATTAATCATGACTTGATCAACTTTATTGCACTGTGAAATGATGAGTGTACTGTACATGAGGATGTCCCCCTAAGGCTGTTTCTGATTGGTCCTCAGACGGTGGGGAAGAGCAGCAAGATGCTGCAGCACATCGACTTTAGGATGAGGTGCATCCTGCAGGACGGCCGGATCTTCATCGGCACGTTCAAGGCCTTCGACAAACACATGAACCTGATCTTGTGTGACTGCGACGAGTTCAGGAAGATCAAGTAATGCTCAATGTTAATGACATTAATACTGAGCAGTTTAGGAAGATCAGGATCACAGTATCCTACTCGTTTCAGAATTCCTTTGAGTCCCGCGGTGGGGAAAATCTACAGTGCTTTTCTATTCACTTTATCCGCACTGCACTGTGCCGTTCCCCCATTGCAGGACAAATACAGGACCTGTGTCTCTGGGTGGAAGCATTTAAATAATTAAGTGGTTAATTATATATAGATGTATTAATGCTGTGTCTCCGTGTGAAGGCCTAAGAACTCAAAGCAGCCTGAGCGTGAGGAGAAGAGGGTTCTGGGTCTGGTTCTGCTGCGCGGGGAGAACCTGGTCTCCATGACGGTGGAGGGCCCACCCCCTAAAGATGTGAGTGAGCTACATCCAATGGGAGGCTGCGCTGTGGTGATGTCATCAAACAGGTTAATGATCTGAGGTTTTTATTCTAACAATTTCCCCCCCTCACAGACGGGCATTGCTCGCGTCCCATTGGCCGGCGTAGCGGGAGGTCCAGGTGTGGGTCGCGCGGCGGGTCGTGGTGTTCCGGCCGGCGCTCCGATGCCTCAGGCTCCGGCCGGGCTCGCTGGGCCAGTCAGAGGAGTGGGCGGGCCTTCCCAGCAGGTAACTATGGCGACAAAAGCCCGTTTCCAGGGTTACTTTAACTCCACAGAAGTGAAGCTTCGGTTCAGAGATGGCGGGGTCTCTGAAGCCGGTTCTCAGCCGCCTCTGAATCCTCTCCGCCTCAGAACGAGGAGCAGCCGCACGGTTCATAATCTGGCTCTGCATTTCCTTGTAAACTAAAGCCGATTTTTAAATTGATCCCCTATTATTGTTATTAAAACACATTACTCCTAACTTACATAATTCTAAATACGACCACGCTGTATTTCAGGCCCCCTATCCTAACTGCCCAGGTTAGGCAGCACCGTACACGACTAGCTCTGCGGCTGGATCGACTCGCTCTACTGTCCTAAACAGCAGAAAAACAGAGTAACTTAACCACATGGAAACGATGTATCGCCGCCTATTGTAGCTCAGAAAAAGTCATGGCACAGGCCAGCCTGCCAAAAGAGATGCGCACTGAAGGAAATGAACATATTCCAAAGTGGTGTAATGTATGGTATTATGCAGGGTGCGATTTGACAAAAAAACAGAGGGGGGATGTTTTTTTTAATTTATTCATAGACAAGAACATTGGACTTTTAACTTGCATAACTAGGGAGAAAAAAACGCAAAAAGTAGACAGGCCCTTTTTTCGGGTCCGTGGATTAGTCCCCATCACAACATGGCAAAACTTTTAATAACCCATACATGGATTTCTATTCAACGTCACAAAAACATGCGTACGCACTAACAGGCAGAAAGCACCATAGAACAGCATCAATGCTCTCCATGAAAAGACCCTCCAATTAACTTAAATCAAACACTCAAAATAATTCACTAAATAGCACAACGTGCTGTCAACACTCAGGGACAGGTCTGGAAAACTAGACAAAGTAAACAGTCGGCTCTGGTGACAAATTTGTGGTGGCTTTTTCGTTTTTCCTATCGGGGCATTGTCTGCAGCATTTCGGCCCTCTTCTATCCACAATTCTGCAAATGGGTCCTGTAAAGTAAGATGATATGCTGCTCTGAACGCGTTTCATGTTTGGTTCAGCGCTGTTTTTCCTGCGAAGTTCCCGCACAAAAATGTTACAATGTTTTTGTGTTCGATGACGTTCAGAAATATGCACCGTCTGCCAGAAGGCTGCTGAATAGCCTACTCTGATGTAAAGACACTGAAGATCGTTAGATTTCAAGAGTTTAAGTAGGCTAGCAGTTAAGTTGCATTCATCGCTATCAAGGGGGGGAAATCCTTGTCCCCACCGGAGATAAAAATAATTTAGCAGAGGTAGGGATAGGAAAACCAGAGGGGGGGAAATCCTCACCATCCCCCCCTACAAATCGCACCCTGGTATTATGCATCAGCTCTGCATGGGTCTCTGCTGCTGTAACAGCTCTGCTCCACACTACCTGTATCCCTTATCCCCTCAGCTGAGTACTTACCTGTACAGCTTGCCTTCAGAGACAGGCTTTCTTGTTTTTATGATACTGTATTCTGCTCCTGAAACGCACACTTCCCCGTTTGGGAAGAATAAAGTATTTCTGATTCTGCTCTGAAGGGACGAGCGAGCGTGTCGGCTTATTTTGTGTGTGCTCACGTAATGACTTCCTGTTTGTCTCCAGGTGATGACCCCCCAGGGCAGAGGGACGGTTGCTGCGGCAGCAGCAGGCGCCAGCATTGCCGGCGCCCCAACACAGTACCCCCCTGGCAGAGGAGCCCCGCCCCCGATGGGCCGAGGAGCCCCACCCCCAGGTGATTAAATACACACTGAGCAGAGGATCATCACTTCAGAATCCCTCTGACTGGCCATCCCATAATAACCACCTGTCTCCTGTCCACAGGTATGATGGGCCCGCCCCCTGGCATGAGGCCTCCGATGGGACCCCCAATGGGGATGCCCCCTGGTCGAGGAGCTCCAATGGGAATGCCCCCCCCTGGCATGAGGCCGCCGCCACCCGGCATGAGAGGTAAGCTGTTCCGACCCTTGTGAATCTTTTGGTTTTATTGAATGGAAAGCACGAGTTATCTGACCTTTCCGTCTGTTGCAGGACCACCCCCACCCGGGATGAGACCGCCTCCCCGCCCCTGAAGCCCATCTTCGGACTGACCTGTTGTATAGGTTTTTTTGTTTTAATGTTTTGTGTTTTTTAAATAAAGTTTTTTCAGGATGTTTGAATTTCTGTCTGGCTTTCAGTTACTATAGCAACCTGGAAGAATAAGATTTACATCCGTCACATGCACTCTCAAACACTTGCACTCCTATTGGCTAGGGCTCCAACACATTGAACATGGTAGGCTAAGGGGCAGTACATCTCCTGAGTGGTTGAAGAATCACAACAGAGCCGGCCAGCTGACCAATCAGCAGACTGGGCTCTGGTTTCAGACAGAGGGTGAAAAGAGGTGCTACAGTGCAGGCAGGATGAGAAAAATAAAGAGACTCTACATACAACTGAACATCAGCAGGAGAGGACTCTTTAAAGTAGAGACACTACATACTGATATACACCTGAACATCAGCAGGAGAGGACTCTTTACAGTAGAGACTCTACATACTGACATACACCTGAACATCAGCAGGAGAGGACTCTTTAAAGTAGAGACTCTACATACTGATATACACCTGAACATCAGCAGGAGAGGACTCTTTAAAGTAGAGACACTACATACTGATATACACCTGAACATCAGCAGGAGAGGACTCTTTACAGTAGAGACTCTACATACTGACATACACCTGAACATCAGCAGGAGAGGACTCTTTACAGTAGAGACTCTACATACTGATATACACCTGAACATCAGCAGGAGAGGACTCTTTAAAGTAGAGACTCTACATACTGACATACACCTGAACATCAGCAGGAGAGGACTCTTTAAAGTAGAGACTCTACATACTGATATACACCTGAACATCAGCAGGAGAGGACTCTTTAAAGTAGAGACACTACATACTGATATACACCTGAACATCAGCAGGAGAGGACTCTTTACAGTAGAGACTCTACATACTGACATACACCTGAACATCAGCAGGAGAGGACTCTTTAAAGTAGAGACACTACATACTGATATACACCTGAACATTAGCAGGAGAGGACTCTTTAAAGTAGAGACACTACATACTGATATACACCTGAACATCAGCAGGAGAGGACTCTTTAAAGTAGAGACACTACATACTGATATACACCTGAACATCAGCAGGAGAGGACTCTTTAAAGTAGAGACTCTACATACTGATATACACCTGAACATCAGCAGGAGAGGACTCTTTAAAGTAGAGACTCTACATACTGATATACACCTGAACATCAGCAGGAGAGGACTCTTTAAAGTAGAGACACTACATACTGATATACACCTGAACATCAGCAGGAGAGGACTCTTTAAAGTAGAGACTCTACATACTGATATACACCTGAACATCAGCAGGAGAGGACTCTTTAAAGTAGAGACTCTACATACTGATATACACCTGAACATCAGCAGGAGAGGACTCTTTAAAGTAGAGACTCTACATACTGACATACACCTGAACATCAGCAGGAGAGGACTCTTTACAGTAGAGACTCTACATACTGATATACACCTGAACATCAGCAGGAGAGGACTCTTTAAAGTAGAGACACTACATACTGATATACACCTGAACATCAGCAGGAGAGGACTCTTTAAAGTATCAAACACACAGTGGAAGTAGTGGCATCAGAATATACCTCAGGTAAAGTAGTGGTTCTGCAGGATGGCTCATCCCAGATGAATTTAAGTGGTGGGGGAGTGAAGGGCTGAGGCGGAGCTCATTAAACTCCTTCATGTACCGCATGGAGGAGTTACTGTCAGGAGGCATAATCATTTATCACAGTTTGTTTCTGTGAATTATAACCTTGTGACATGTTTTACTTCCTGATTTCTGCCTTCAGACCCTTTCCGCTGACTGAGCAGCGATAAAGAAAGTAAACACTTTATTGAACAACAAGATAAAACAGCCAACAGGGACATGTTTGTTCAAATACACAGACGGAACCAACAGAGAGCATCTTAAACAGGGAAGAGAGAAACACAACACAGCAACCACTCGTTAGGAAACATCGGTTTTTATACCCCAAAAATTTCAAAGGGTCACGTGGGCGGGCCTCGTGACCTGCCGTCATGTGACCTGCCATCTTTATTATTCACTGCTGGTCGCTGCAGTCAGTCACATGAAGTTCAAGAGGCAGAGACAGACAGGTGAAACAAACGGACGGACAGACAGAAAGGTGAGTGTGTGTCTAACCCCCTCAGCTTTCCCTCTAATAAACTCCGCGGTCTTTGTTTGTGTTAGCTGCTAGCATTGATAGCTAACCGGCTTCCGGGTTTGTAAATGTTGACAAACGTGTGTGTGTGTGTGTGTGTGTGTGTGTGTGTGTGTGTGTGTGTGTGTGTGTGTGTGTGTGTGTGTGTGTGTGTGTGTGTGTGTGTGTGTGTGTGTGTGTGTGTGTGTGTGTGTGTGTGTGTGTGTGTGTGTGTGTGTGTGTGTGTGTGTGTGTGTGTGGGGGAAACATAATGTCTTTTTCTTTTTTTCTGATTTCTTTCCTCAATTTCAGAATTGAGTTTTTTTCAGAATCTGGACTCAGATTATTTTTTCCCAGATGTTTCTCTAATTTCAATTCTTTCCTCAATTTCAGAATTTTGACTCTCAAGCATTTCACTTTTATAAATTTCTCAGACTTTTTACCCTCTTTTCATAATGTTCACATCCCAATTTTTTTTCATAACCATAGGCGGCACTATAGGCGGCGCCAGGGCTATAGCCCAACCAAGAATTGTGTTAGCCCTACCGTAAAACCAACTCATATTCAGAGTCAGGCCCACTTGAGGGAAATTAAACAACACGAAGGGAGACCAAGTTGAAATAGATTTCAAATAAATCATTTATTATTTGAAATATAAGTCAGTAGATGTTTGTCTGCTGCGAACACGACTCGTCTCGCTTGGGGTGAAGTCGTCCCCCGTACTCTTACCATCCATTCGGCTCTCTCCGACACATCCACTGGAAAGCTCTGGAAGCTTATGGTGCTGTTGTGGTGTTGGCATTGATGTTAGCCCCACCGTAGCTGAACCAGATACTCTGGCGCCGCTGGTCATACCTAAAACGTGTTGAAGATGAGTAGCTTGATGAAAGTAAAGCAGGAACTTTTACTTTCCTCAGAATCTTGTTTTCTCTAATTTCATAATAAAAAAATGTTTGACCTTTTCTCAGAATTTTTACTGAATCTCCAAATTTTGACTCTTGAAGAGTTCGTATCTCTCTTCTCAGAATCTTTTAAGAATCGTCATCTTTTTTTCATAATGGTTTTTTTGGTTGCATCACTATTCGCTTTCTCATTTGGCCCTAATCCTCTTCCATAGTCCTCAAATCAGTCATGATTAAAACTTGTTAAAAATCTGAAGCTTCTTGTGATAGTTTCGGAGGATAGTAAAGTGGGTGATGTCACTTCCTGTTGTGTTTCAGATGCAGGTGGTGGTTGTGTTGTGTTACTTCCTGTCCTCCCTGCTGGCTGTCTGGGCGGCGCCGGCTGCAGATGAGGTGAAGTTCCTCCCCGGGCTGCAGAAACAGCCAAGCTTCAAACACTTCTCTGGATACCTGAACGTAGCCAACGGGAAACATCTGCACTACTGGTTCGTCCGCAGGGCTTTTACCTCTACTTTAGATATAAGTCACAGTAGCGATGAATTGGTGGCCTTCCGATTAGGTGACAATATTTAGCCTTTCTACAAAATCAGAGGATCGGCTCTAACCGATTGTGTTCAGGTTCGTGGAGTCCCAGAAGGACCCGTCCTCCGACCCCCTGGTGTTGTGGTTGAATGGCGGCCCGGGCTGCAGCTCTCTGGACGGACTGCTGACTGAACACGGACCCTACCTGGTGGGTCACCTGAGACGAGCGGCCTTCTAAAAATCTATATATATTGATTGTTTAGAAACGTTCAGCGTGACAGTCGCTGTCAGCCCAGTGTCATGAACCCTCTCTGCTGCCACCTCTGTTTCAGATCCAGGATGATGGAGCGACGCTGCAGTACAACCCGTACTCCTGGAACAAGGTGGGTAAATCAGTCATGTGACCATAGCAGCTCAATATCTTTGTGATTCCTGGAAGCTGATTGGTTCAATGTTTCCTTGCAGATTGCCAACGTGTTGTACCTGGAGTCTCCAGCAGGAGTCGGCTTCTCGTACTCGGACGATAAGAACTACGTCACCAACGACACCGAGGTCAGTGATTCAGACTGTCAGGTTTTTTAGCCGGACAGTGGCTCGCAAACCCTCCCCCCCCCCCCCCCCCCCCCGGACTCGGTTATTTAGCAGGACTGGGGATCGGTTCTCGGACTGAGTCTCGGCTCCTGATTGGCTCTCGGACGGAGGTTTGAGTCTGCTGTGTTTTCTCTCCTCAGGTGTCGATGAACAACTACCTGGCTCTGAAGGAGTTCTTCCGTCTGTTTCCAGAGTTCAGTAAGAACAAGCTCTTCCTGACGGGTGAGAGTTACGGGGGAATCTACATCCCGACGCTCGCCGAGAGGGTGATGGAGGACTCCGCCCTCAACCTGCAGGTAAGCACTGATGCACTACAGGATGCTCACTTTAGCCCCCGTGGCGTGCTAACACTGGGTCACCTCTCAGGGCATTGCCGTGGGGAACGGGATGTCGAGCTACGAGATGAACGACAACTCTCTGGTTTACTTCGCCTACTACCACGGCCTGCTGGGGGGGAATCTGTGGAGCACGCTGCAGGCGTTCTGCTGCAGCGACGGCAAGTGCAACTTCTACAGCACCAAGAACCAGAACTGCTCCGCCGCTGTGAGTTCAGCAAAACCACTTCATACCGACACCAGAGAGAGAGAGAGAGAGAGTGTGTGTGTGTTTAAACCAGGTGTTTCTCCTGCAGATCGCTGAGGTTCAGGTCATCGTTTACAGTTCAGGACTCAACATTTACAACCTGTACGCTCCCTGTCCAGGTGGAGTCCAGAGACTCAGGTGAGCTATGACTTTTATGCAACGTGTCACACCTGTCCCTCAAGTCTTTAGCTACTGTGATAGCTCACCTGTTGCAGGTGTAACAGCTGACTTCCTGTTTGTTCTTCAGTATTGAAAAAGGGCAGATGGTGATCAGAGATTTGGGAAACTCGTTCATCAACCATCAGTCGACTCAGCTGTGGAGCCAGGTGAGGACAGGTGTTTATGCTAGAGTTCCTTCACCTGTCTGAAGGTAGCTTCTCCTCTTACAGCGTGTTTGTGTGTAGAAGTTACGAGGTCTGGCATCTCTTCACCTGTCTGTGAGGCTGGACCCTCCCTGCACCAACTCCACCCCCTCCTCCCTATACCTGAACAACCAGTACGTCAAAACTGCTCTGCACATCAGCCCCAAGGCTCTGGACTGGGCCATCTGCAGGTAACACTGCAAACCTGTAACACTACACACCTGTAACACACCTGTAACACACCTGTAACGCTGCACACCTGTAACACACCTGTAACGCTGCACACCTGTAACGCTGCACACCTGTAACACACCTGTAACGCTGCACACCTGTAACACACCTGTAATGCTGCACACCTGTAACACCGAGTAGACTTGGGTATTAAAAAAAGTAGGCAATCGTAATCAATAATAAAATGACAAGACAGGTACGCCATGGCTGAGCAGCAGTAATTTACTCACCTGCTGCTCTTGGCGAGGTGTGTGCCCCGGCTGTGTGACTGAAGTTGTAACCGTGTGCTGCAGCTCCGAGGTGAATCTGAACTACGGCCGTCTCTACATGGACGTCAGGCAGCAGTACCTGAAGCTGCTCTCTGCACTGGTCAGTAAACACACCTGTTCTCACACCAGTTCCTCTGGTGGCTTCAGATCCAGCCCAGCCATCCCTACAACCCTCCATCCAGTTATACAGATCTAAAAAGTGCTCTGCTCTGATTGGCTGATGTTTATTTGCAGAAGTACCGTGTCCTGGTGTACAACGGGGACGTGGACATGGCCTGTAACTTCATGGGGGATGAGTGGTTTGTGGAGTCTCTGCAGCAACAGGTAACTTTAATATTCCTCAGGTGTGTGTGTGTGTGTGTGTTAGCAGTGTTTCAGGTGTGTGTTACCTGTGTGTTTCAGGTGGAGGTGCAGAGGCGTCCCTGGATCTATGACGACTTGGACGGTCGGCAGGTCGGAGGCTTTGTGAAAGAGTTCGACAACATCGCCTTCCTGACTGTGAAGGTAAACGCCTCACTTCCTGTGATGTCGTCTCTGTGGGCGGGGCTCTGCTCGGGCTCACCTGTCCGTCTAATGACCGTGTCTTAATGTCAAATATTTACCTTTTTTTTAAAATATCAAATTAAAGACGTGTCGCCGTTATTAAACCATTTATTGCAAATTAAACTGATTTAATTTTTGACCTTTTTTGATTCGTTCTCCTGCAGGGTTCTGGTCACATGGTTCCCTCAGATAAACCAATCGCTGCCTTCGCCATGTTCTCCAGATTCATCAAGAGGCAGCCCTACTGACCTCTGTGACCTCTCTGTGACCTCCGCTCTGTGTTCTGATTGGGCACTCCGGGCTGCCGTACTTCCATTTGTGTTTGTTTATTTTTTCTTATTGTCACTGCCAGCCAATCAGCTGCCGTTTGAATGAATAATATGAAACGTCTCCAACCAATCACAGCGCTCCTCTCGACCGTTGCCATGGAAACTGCCTTCTGTGTGTGTGATGTTTGAATGTGAAGCTTGTTTTTGAATAAAGGGAAAACCAGTAAATAAAGTCTGACCTCTGACCTTCATTTCTAACATTTAAACATCACACTGATTTACATTTGATGGAGCCATCCACGGACTTCTGTTATTTATGATACGTTTTGTTTATTGTAAGTTTACTTTCTTACGCTCGTGTAATCCAAGCCGAGCCAATAGATAGGTTTATGCTTTTGTTTTGATTAGCAGTTTTGGGACACCGGGGGGAGAGAGACCAGTGACTGTAAGTTGGTAACGGCGCACCCGGTAGGCATACGGTTTTACCATAGGGTGTGCGAGAGGCACACAGAAGAGAAGGGGTTTACTCTGATCTGGCATCAGCTAAATAAAATGGACTTGTGCCCAGACCTTTCTTTAACCCATGAGTAATATCTGCTGACGGGGGCCTCAGCTCAGTTTGTTTTCAGTCCTATTTTTTTGGTTTCGGCCGCTACAATAGTTATTACAGTACTTATATCTGTCAGAGGGGGAGAAGCACTCGGGTCTTCTCCTTGAGTATAAGTACAGTTTCCCCTCCTAAATCCTGAGTGTGGAGATGAAAGATGGCACCACACACACACCCTTCCTGTCAGCCTCTCATCACACAGTACACACTGACTGTTTATATAAACACACACACACACACACACACACACACACACACACACACCTGTAATTACGCAGTTTCTCTATGTGATTTATTCCTTATATGTTTAACATTATTACTTTATATTACGAACAACAAACACAGTTCAACCTTTTTATAACTGTTCTGATATTTTAAAAACCAACCCCCCCAGACGTACACTGTTCTCTCTCTCACACACACACACACACACACACACACACACACACACACACACACACACACACACACACACACACACACACACACACACACACACACACACACACACACACACGTTTGTTGTGTGTGTGTGGTTAATAAGGGTGTGTGCATGCAGAGGTGTGTGTAACATCCTCACAGATGAAGCTGAACGTGCAGAGACCTGTCTTAAGGTTTGTGAAGTTTAAAGACTTTATTTTACAAAATGTCTCGACGTTGAATTACAAGCACTTGAATGTTGATGAACACCAGGACGGCTGAGACCGAAACCCAAGATTGCTCCGGTCATTAATGAAGAGGCTGGCTTCCTCTTTACTGAAGACCTTTGTTTGGAGTGAATAAAGAGAACTACTAAATGCCTGACGTGGCTGATGTAGATATTAGGTAGAATGTCCGCAAGAACTGACTCGACAGCCACCAGAACGATGTTCCGATGGATCTCAGGGGGAATCTCCTGCACACACTGGACCTGAACCTGGACCCTGAAGGCCTTTCAGACTCAAGACTGATATCAGCCGGGGAAATGGACCGGGCTTCCCAACATCTTCCAGCTCCGTCTCTTCAGTGCAGGACCAGTAAGTCACGTTGAAGAGTTCCTTGTTTCCTCCCAGTGTTTCCTCCCAGTGTTTCCTCCCAGCGTTTCCTCCCATCGTTTCCTCCAGTGTTTCCTCCCAGTGTTTCCTCCCAGTGTTTCCTCCCATCGTTTCCTCCAGTGTTTCCTCCCAGTGTTTCCTCCCAGTGTTTCCTCCCATCGTTTCCTCCCAGTGTTTCCTCCCAGTGTCTCCTCCCATCGTTTCCTCCCAGTGTTTCCTCCCAGAGTTTCCTCCCAGTGTTTCCTCCCAGCGTTTCCTCCCAGTGTTTCCTCCCAGTGTTTCCTCCAGTGTTTCCTCCCAGTGTTTCCTCCCAGTGTTTCCTCCAGTGTTTCCTCCCAGTGTTTCCTCCAGTGTTTCCTCCCAGCGTTTCCTCCCAGTGTTTCCTCCAGTGTTTCCTCCCAGTGTTTCCTCCAGTGTTTCCTCCCAGCGTTTCCTCCCAGTGTTTCCTCCCAGTGTTTCCTCCAGTGTTTCCTCCCAGTGTTTCCTCCCAGTGTTTCCTCCAGAGTTTCCTCCCAGCGTTTCCTCCCAGAGTTTCCTCCCAGAGTTTCCTCCCAGAGTTTCCTCCCAGAGTTTCCTCCCAGTGTTTCCTCCCAGCGTTTCCTCCCATCGTTTACTCCCAGTGTTTCCTCCCAGCGTTTCCTCCCATCGTTTACTCCCAGTGTTCCCTCCCAGAGTTTCCTCCCAGCGTTTCCTCCCATCGTTTACTCCCAGTGTTTCCTCCCAGCGTTTCCTCCCAGTGTTTCCTCCCAGCGTTTCCTCCCAGTGTTTCCTCCCAGTGTTTCCTCCCATCGTTTCCTCCCAGCGTTTCCTCCCATCGTTTCCTCCCAGTGTTTCCTCCCATCGTTTCCTCCCAGTGTTTCTTCCCAGTGTTTCCTCCCAGTGTTTCCTCCCAGCGTTTCCTCCCATCGTTTCCTCCCAGTGTTTCCTCCCATCGTTTCCTCCCAGTGTTTCCTCCCAGTGTTTCCTCCTAGTGTTTGTTCTCAGAGTTTCCTCCAGTGTTTCCTCCCAGTGTTTCCTCCCATCGTTTCCTCCAGTGTTTCCTCCCAGTGTTTCCTCCCAGTGTTTCCTCCCAGTGTTTCCTCCCATCGTTTCCTCCAGTGTTTCCTCCCAGTGTTTGTTCTCAGTGTTTCTTCCAGTGTTTCCTCCCAGTGTTTGTTCTCAGTGTTTCCTCCAGTGTTTCCTCCCAGTGTTTCCTCCAGTGTTTCCTCCCAGTGTTTCCTCCCAGTGTTTCCTCCAGTGTTTCCTCCCATCATTTCCTCCCAGTGTTTCCTCCAGTGTTTCCTCCAGTGTTTCCTCCCATCGTTTCCTCCCAGTGTTTCCTCCCAGTGTTTCCTCCAGTGTTTCCTCCCATTGTTTCCTCCCAGTGTTTCCTCCAGTGTTTCCTCCCAGTGTTTCCTCCCAGTGTTTCCACCCAGTGTTTCCTCCCAGTGTTTCCTCCCAGCAGCCGGCAGGGCCCTCAGTGCAGGACAGCAGATCTCCTCCTTGCTGAACAAAGCCCAGACTAAGCCCTGCTCTCTTTTGCTTCACTTTGGACAACCCACTTCCCAATGGAGGCTGTCACTCCCAGGTCCCCAACCTTACCCAGGACTCAGGAAATCTCTTCAGGTGAAAGTTGAAGATGTAAAGGTCAGGCTCCCCCAGATGTTCCCAGTTCACCTTCCCTCTTCACGTAGGAAAACCAGCTCAAGATTTGGCAATAAAAAGCTCAAAATATGCTTTCAGAGCACATTGAACGTTTCTGCTTCTGTAAGCAAACAGAGACACTTTAATCTGGCTTTGTTTGATTGGTCCTCTAAATTATTACATTACACTCAATTATCCATGCAGGTAAATGTACTGAACAATCAGAACACATTTAGAGAGCTTACAGGTAGAAACTCCATTACATCTGAACTGAACTACTGCAGGGTTGAAATGCTCCGTACCTTGGAGATAAAATGAAGTTAAACCAGTTACCAGTGAGCTGATGAGGTGTGGCTGCTGTTTGTGGAATGAGACACAGCTCTGTGCGACAGGTGAAGCAGCAGCATCAGCAGAGGAGGTCTGACAGAGCTCACCTGACTCACCTGAGACAACGAACAGGACCAGGAACAGTTAGTTGTTCTTCCTCCCTGCAGAGAGACAGACGGACTGAAAGACAGACGATCAGATTCACCTTCAGACCAAACTAACACCTTCCTCCAAGACCAGGCCAAACACCTGGGCAACCTCAGCTTCAACATCTGGAGATGAAGGACAGGGTGTCCTACTCTCCTCTCAACCTGGACCCAAACACTGCTCATCCAAACCTCAGCCTGTCTGAAGATCTGACCAGAGTGAGACGAGGAGGAGAGAGACAGGAACTTCCTGATAATCCAGAGAGGTTTGATCAGTACCCCTCTGTCCTGGGCTCTGAGGGCTTTACCTCAGGGACTCACAGCTGGGATGTCCAGGTTACAGACAGTACAGTCTGGGTTCTGGGTGTGTTAGCAGAGTCTGTCCAGAGGAAGGGAGTCATAAAGTCTGGATTATGGAGGATAGGTTTCTATGAAGGTGAATACTCAGCATGTTCTCCATCAGATCCACTCACTCCTCTCCTCCTGCAGAAGACGCTCCAGAGGGTCAGAGTGAATCTGGACTGGAACAGAGGAAAGCTGTCGTTCTCTGATCCTGACACTAACACACACATACACACCTTCACACACACTTTCACTGAGAGGATGTTTCCATACGTTATCAGTCTGGAGGAAGTGAAGGTATTACCACTGGAGGTGTGTGTGAGCAAACTCCAGACCTGATGGAGTCCTTGGTGACGTGAAGTCATGTGACCGTGCTGTAGTTCCTTTATAGCCCAACATTAGCCGCCTTTAGCTTAGCGGTGGAGACGTGAAGTCATGTGACCGTGCTGTAGTTCCTTTATAGCACAACATTAGCCGCCTTTAGCTTAGCGGTGGAGACGTGAAGTCATGTGACCGTGCTGTAGTTCCTTTATAGCCCAACATTAGCCTCCTTTAGCTTAGCGGTGGAGACGTGAAGTCATGTGACCGTGCTGTAGTTCCTTTATAGCCCAACATTAGCCTCCTTTAGCTTAGCGGTGATGATAATGCTCTGAATTATTGCAGAGCATTATCATCGCTGCTACGTCTGCTTTCATCTATGAGTCTGTTTTTGCCACAAATGAAATGATTCTCCATCTTTTAGAAACACATCTCTTTTATTGTGTTTAAATCAAATGGCGTATTTATTTCCCCCCAAAATGTAATGAAGTGAGAAAACAAGTATTTACATTGTGTTGGAAATGCAGTACTTGAAAGGAGCTTCAGGTCAAGGGGCTTTTCAGGTCTCATGTTCATCGTGGTCTCAAGGGGGCTGTCGACACTGAATGCTGAGCCTCCTGAAGATGCAGGGATCTGGTAGTGGCCCCGGCCCCACCATGCCTCTGTATAATCCACTAAGGACTAGAGGGAGCAAACAAACAATCAGAGTGTTGTATGCCGAGGTTTACAGTCCAAACCCAGATTAATACAAATCCTAATTCATATGTATTGAGTTAACGTTTGATGGAATTCGTTGTTTGTGCTTTTTGTTATTTATTTGTATACAATCAGCACCGACCATTGTCTCATTTATATTTGCATGTATTGTTCTTTCCATTCCTAAACGACCAACACTGGTTATGCATTGTCCAAACCCAATATTGAGATTTTGGACTTGAAGATTTCATGGAAAAACTAAACAAATGTACATTTTGAGTTTATTTTTTATTGGAATATGATTTGGGGATTTATCCACATGCATACACCTGCACGTTGTGTGGTCTGATTACTGCTAAACATCACACCAGAGCTCATTGTGGATATTCAGACACTGCTCAGGGGTTGTTTATTCAGTTCAGTGCTGCAGCAGTTTCCTCTCTAGTGGGCTCAGGCTGGCCCCTACCGGTCAGCTGGTGGAGCTGCACTGGTGTGTTAGAATATAAAACAAGACTTTACACAAGATGACATTACACACCTTTAAAGACTCCACTCAGCAAAGGCTGGTGATTTAGTACAGATAAAATACACAACTTTAATGAAATACATGTTGCTTTAACAAAGAGTGAGGGTCCGTTCAAGCACAAGTAAATCAATCCAGGATTGTTAGAGACAGCTCCGAAAGGTTCTGGATCTTTGGACTGTAAATGAGCGCAGCAGAGCTCTGTCTCTCCGGTTTCACTACTTGTTGATGTCTGCACAGAACTACTCTGTGCACGGCGTGTTTCACGAGGGACACAGACAGCGTTGCACATGCTCCGTTAGTGCAGCTGGCTGGGTGCACACTTCCTGTTAGGGGAGGGGGGGGGGTTACAATCACTTCCTGTCCCTGTTATTTGGAGTGAAACGGCACTTAAAGCTGGGAGATTCACGGAAACACAAAAAGGAGTAGGACTGGGTAGGGGGAGGGTTTATTGGAATTGGCTGTACCCCCACCTACGCGGTCTCCCTCTCTGGCCTCTGGGAGGAATGCATGAGGGGGAGGAGCGGCGAGATCTTTTGTCCTCTTGTCTTCCTGCCGACCAATCCTGGCTGTGTGACGTATCAGCTCTCTCCATAATTCTCCCGTCAGCCCTAGCAGTTCCTCAACGGAACCCTAAAGTGGGTCTGCCGGTCCTGGGGAGTCACGTTAGGTCCTGGGGGGGTCACTTCAGCTTCTGTGGGGTCACAATAACACATAAACACTCTTTATTCTGCACATATAGAGCCTTTTAAACCGGTGATTTCTGCCTCTGAGCCTCGTGTGTTCCGGGACCATGGTATGAGGTGTCTGCGGGTCAGAGAGGTATAAGTCCTCTCCGGAGACAGAGTATTCTTGTGTTATTTCGATAGCACATATACTAAAATTGGAACGATACAGAGAAGATTAGCATGGCCCCTGCGCAAGGATGACACGCAAATTCGTGAAGCGTTCCTTATTTTCTATGATTTTTTATTATTTTTATGAATACTGTAAAGATGTTGGGTGAAACAGCGCCCCCGCGGCCTTTAGCGGTACTGCAGAGCGGAGCCTCCCTCAGATGGGTGAAACAGCGCCCCCGCGGCCTTTAGCGGTACTGCAGCTGCAGAGCGGAGCCTCCCTCAGATGGTTGAAACAGCGCCCCCGCGGCCTTTAGCGGTACTGCAGCTGCAGAGCGGAGCCCCCACAACTTCAGACCATTCTTCTGTTTGCATCTCACATATTTATCTATCATTACAATAAGCAGGGTTTCACTTCATTTTACAGGAGTAATCTGTGGTGTAAATATATATAATTATATATAATATATATAATATAATTCTGCTGAAATCATAAAGCCTCCAAACAAACTGCAGATATGTGTTTGATCCCATTTGGTCAAAACACAATGAACACAGCAACAGTTTTCTGGAATTTGTGTTGTAAACAAAGGAGTCAGCTGGTACTGTTCTGAGGAGCTCTACAAGGTCCCAGTTGGGCGATAAAATACGTATTTATTGAAACACCAGATGGTATATAACCAAAACTATGTGAACAGCCTTGGTTTTTCTTTAATAGCTTGACTGAAAGCTAGAGGGCTTTTAATTTAAACAGATACAGGAAGTGAAACGTTTTCAGGAGCAGAGCAGACCACCAGGAGGCTTCAGAGTGCTGAACACTGACCACATGTAAAACACAGAACACCAGAGCATGAGGTCTAAACTAAGCATCCATGTTGGTCAGGGCTGTTTGTATTCCCTGTTCCTCTCCCCTCTGGTGTCTCTGCCCAGGTCTGCAACGAGGTTCAGAGAGCGGCATCTGGAGGAGAGAGAGGTTCAGAGAGCGGCACCTGGAGGAGAGAGAGGTTCAGAGAGCGGCATCTGGAGGAGAGAGAGGTTCAGAGAGCGGCACCTGGAGGAGAGAGAGGTTCAGAGAGCTGCACCTGGAGGGGGGAGAGGTTCAGAGAGCTGCACCTGGAGGAGGGAGAGGTTCAGAGAGCTGCACCTGGAGGAGGGAGAGGTTCAGAGAGCTGCACCTGGAGGAGGGAGAGGTTCAGAGAGCTGCACCTGGAGGAGGGAGAGGTTCAGAGAGCTGCACCTGGAGGAGGGAGAGGTTCAGAGAGCGGCACCTGGAGGAGGGAGAGGTTCAGAGAGCTGCACCTGGAGGAGGGAGAGGTTCAGAGAGCTGCACCTGGAGGAGGGAGAGGTTCAGAGAGCGGCACCTCGAGGAGGGAGAGGTTCAGAGAGCGGCACCTGGAGGAGGGAGAGGTTCAGAGAGCTGCACCTGGAGGAGGGAGAGGTTCAGAGAGCGGCACCTGGAGGAGGGAGAGGTTCAGAGAGCTGCACCTGGAGGAGGGAGAGGTTCAGAGAGCTGCACCTGGAGGAGGGAGAGGTTCAGAGAGCGGCACCTCGAGGAGGGAGAGGTTCAGAGAGCGGCACCTGGAGGAGGGAGAGGTTCAGAGAGCTGCACCTGGAGGAGGGAGAGGTTCAGAGAGCGGCATCTGGAGGAGAGAGAGGTTCAGAGAGCTGCACCTGGAGGAGGGAGAGGTTCAGAGAGCGGCACCTGGAGGAGGGAGAGGTTCAGAGAGCTGCACCTGGAGGAGGGAGAGGTTCAGAGCTCCAGTTCATACAAGGGAGTCTAATAGATAAAAGACAAAGTTCACACAGACGTATATTATATAATATTTATTGTCAAAATTAATAACTACATCTGAATTTACAGAGCTACTAAGGCAGGCACCTTCTGAAGATAAAGTGAATCAGCTGCCTTTTGTTTGAGGACGGCAGAAATACTCCTTAGGAGAGATTCAGAGAGATCAGGGGACACATTTCACTGCGACACAAACTCTAACAAGAGGACACTCAACGCGCTTGTCACAGATCTACCAAAAGGGATTTCATTATTAGATCTGAAGAGCTGACGCAGAGAGACGTGTTTAGAGACGTAACAGGAACTCTTTGTTCAGTGACCTAGAATATTCTGCTGATCTCAGTGACAATGATCAGTAGATTAATCAGACTCAGAGATATCCAGTTCATCAGAGGAGGAGACATTCAGGAGCTGGAATCAGTGCATGTTGACTTTAGAGATACCAAACTGTTCAAAGATGCTGCTTGACTTCGTTGAGCTGATTTTTGAACAAGTTGGGCTCCAGACTGCAGAGGAAGAGCTAACGGGAGCCCTGTGTGTTCAGAGGGTCAGCTGGTCTGATGCCAGGCTGTGATTGGTCGGCGGGTCAGATGCCGGGCTGTGATTAGTCGATGGGTCAGATGCTGGGATGTGATTGGTCGATGGGTTAGATGCTAGGCTGTGATTGGTCGGCGGCTCAGATGCCAGGCTGTGATTAGTCGATGGGTCAGATGCCAGGCTGTGATTAGTCGATGGGTCAGATGCTAGGCTGTGATTAGTCGATGGGTCAGATGCTGGGCTGTGATTGGTCGGCGGCTCAGATGCCAGGCTGTGATTAGTCGATGGGTCAGATGCCAGGCTGTGATTAGTCGATGGGTCAGATGCCAGGCTGTGATTAGTCGATGGGTCAGATGCCAGGCTGTGATTAGTCGATGGGTCAGATGCTAGGCTGTGATTAGTCGATGGGTCAGATGCTGGGCTGTGATTGGTTGGCGGGTCAGATGCCGGGCTGTGATTGGTTGGCGGGTCAGATGCCGGGCTGTGATTGGTTGGCGGGTCAGATGCTGGGCTGTGATTGGTCGGCGGGTCAGATGCTGGGCTGTCATTGTCAGTCCATGTAGGGGTACTTCCACTCTGTGAGGGGGACGTGAGTCTGCTTCACCACCTGAGGAGACGTCCAGCGCAGGACGTAGTGTGGCCCCCCCGGCTTATCATTCGTCCCTGGGGGGAAATACATCTGTATATCAACACATCTGTTTATATGTGTATATCTACCTCTTCTGTGTATGTACAGCTCCTTAATCAGACTTCATTCATCCTCTCTTTATAATGAACTGTAATTAAAGTGTGTGTCCTCTCTTTATGATGAACTGTAATTAAAGTGTGTGTCCTCTCTTTAGAATGAACTGTAATTAAAGTGTGTGTCCTCTCTTTATGATGAACTGTAATTAAAGTGTGTGTCCTCTCTTTATGATGAACTGTAATTAAAGTGTGTGTCCTCTCTTTATGATGAACTGTAATTAAAGTGTGTCCTCTCTTTATGATGAACTGTAATTAAAGTGTGTGTCCTCTCTTTATGATGAACTGTAATTAAAGTGTGTGTCCTCTCTTTATGATGAACTGTAATTAAAGTGTGTGTCCTCTCTTTAGAATGAACTGTAATTAAAGTGTGTGTCCTCTCTTTATAATGAACTGTAATTAAAGTGTGTGTCCTCTCTTTAGAATGAACTGTAATTAAAGTGTGTGTCCTCTCTTTAGATGAACTGTAATTAAAGTGTGTGTCCTCTCTTTATGATGAACTGTAATTAAAGTGTGTGTCCTCTCTTTATGATGAACTGTAATTAAAGTGTGTGTCCTCTCTTTAGAATGAACTGTAATTAAAGTGTGTGTCCTCTCTTTATGATGAACTGTAATTAAAGTGTGTGTCCTCTCTTTATGATGAACTGTAATTAAAGTGTGTGTCCTCTCTTTATGATGAACTGTAATTAAAGTGTGTGTCCTCTCTTTAGAATGAACTGTAATTAAAGTGTGTGTCCTCTCTTTAGAATGAACTGTAATTAAAGTGTGTGTCCTCTCTTTATGATGAACTGTAATTAAAGTGTGTGTCCTCTCTTTAGAATGAACTGTAATTAAAGTGTGTGTCCTCTCTTTAGAATGAACTGTAATTAAAGTGTGTGTCCTCTCTTTATAATGAACTGTAATTAAAGTGTGTGTCCTCTCTTTAGAATGAACTGTAATTAAAGTGTGTGTCCTCTCTTTATGATGAACTGTAATTAAAGTGTGTGTCCTCTCTTTATGATGAACTGTAATTAAAGTGTGTGTCCTCTCTTTAGAATGAACTGTAATTAAAGTGTGTGTCCTCTCTTTATGATGAACTGTAATTAAGGTGTGTGTCCTCTCTTTAGAATGAACTGTAATTAAAGTGTGTGTCCTCTCTTTATGATGAACTGTAATTAAAGTGTGTGTCCTCTCTTTATGATGAACTGTAATTAAAGTGTGTGTCCTCTCTTTATGATGAACTGTAATTAAAGTGTGTGTCCTCTCTTTATGATGAACTGTAATTAAAGTGTGTGTCCTCTCTGTATAATGAACTGTAATTAAAGTGTGTGTCCTCTCTTTATGATGAACTGTAATTAAAGTGTGTGTCCTCTCTTTATGATGAACTGTAATTAAAGTGTGTGTCCTCTCTTTATGATGAACTGTAATTAAAGTGTGTGTCCTCTCTTTAGAATGAACTGTAATTAAAGTGTGTGTCCTCTCTTTATGATGAACTGTAATTAAAGTGTGTGTCCTCTCTTTAGAATGAACTGTAATTAAAGTGTGTGTCCTCTCTGTATGATGAACTGTAATTAAAGTGTGTGTCCTCTCTTTAGAATGAACTGTAATTAAAGTGTGTGTCCTCTCTTTATGATGAACTGTAATTAAAGTGTGTGTCCTCTCTTTATGATGAACTGTAATTAAAGTGTGTGTCCTCTCTTTATGATGAACTGTAATTAAAGTGTGTGTCCTCTCTTTATGATGAACTGTAATTAAAGTGTGTGTCCTCTCTTTATAATGAACTGTAATTAAAGTGTGTGTCCTCTCTTTATGATGAACTGTAATTAAAGTGTGTGTCCTCTCTTTATGATGAACTGTAATTAAAGTGTGTGTCCTCTCTTTATGATGAACTGTAATTAAAGTGTGTGTCCTCTCTTTATAATGAACTGTAATTAAAGTGTGTGTCCTCTCTTTATGATGAACTGTAATTAAAGTGTGTGTCCTCTCTGTATAATGAACTGTAATTAAAGTGTGTGTCCTCTCTTTATGATGAACTGTAATTAAAGTGTGTGTCCTCTCTTTATAATGAACTGTAATTAAAGTGTGTGTCCTCTCTTTAGAATGAACTGTAATTAAAGTGTGTGTCCTCTCTTTAGAATGAACTGTAATTAAAGTGTGTGTCCTCTCTTTATGATGAACTGTAATTAAAGTGTGTGTCCTCTCTTTATGATGAACTGTAATTAAAGTGTGTGTCCTCTCTTTAGAATGAACTGTAATTAAAGTGTGTGTCCTCTCTTTATAATGAACTGTAATTAAAGTGTGTGTCCTCTCTTTATAATGAACTGTAATTAAAGTGTGTGTCCTCTCTTTATGATGAACTGTAATTAAAGTGTGTGTCCTCTCTTTAGAATGAACTGTAATTAAAGTGTGTGTCCTCTCTTTAGAATGAACTGTAATTAAAGTGTGTGTCCTCTCTTTATGATGAACTGTAATTAAAGTGTGTGTCCTCTCTGTATGATGAACTGTAATTAAAGTGTGTGTCCTCTCTTTATAATGAACTGTAATTAAAGTGTGTGTCCTCTCTGTATGATGAACTGTAATTAAAGTGTGTGTCCTCTCTTTAGAATGAACTGTAATTAAAGTGTGTGTCCTCTCTTTATGATGAACTGTAATTAAAGTGTGTGTCCTCTCTTTAGAATGAACTGTAATTAAAGTGTGTGTCCTCTCTTTAGAATGAACTGTAATTAAAGTGTGTGTCCTCTCTTTAGAATGAACTGTAATTAAAGTGTGTGTCCTCTCTTTATGATGAACTGTAATTAAAGTGTGTGTCCTCTCTTTATGATGAACTGTAATTAAAGTGTGTGTCCTCTCTTTATGATGAACTGTAATTAAAGTGTGTGTCCTCTCTTTATAATGAACTGTAATTAAAGTGTGTGTCCTCTCTTTAGAATGAACTGTAATTAAAGTGTGTGTCCTCTCTTTATGATGAACTGTAATTAAAGTGTGTGTCCTCTCTTTATGATGAACTGTAATTAAAGTGTGTGTCCTCTCTTTATGATGAACTGTAATTAAAGTGTGTGTCCTCTCTTTATAATGAACTGTAATTAAAGTGTGTGTCCTCTCTTTATGATGAACTGTAATTAAAGTGTGTGTCCTCTCTTTATGATGAACTGTAATTAAAGTGTGTGTCCTCTCTTTAGAATGAACTGTAATTAAAGTGTGTGTCCTCTCTTTAGAATGAACTGTAATTAAAGTGTGTGTCCTCTCTTTAGAATGAACTGTAATTAAAGTGTGTGTCCTCTCTTTATGATGAACTGTAATTAAAGTGTGTCCTCTCTTTATAATGAACTGTAATTAAAGTGTGTGTCCTCTCTTTATGATGAACTGTAATTAAAGTGTGTGTCCTCTCTTTATGATGAACTGTAATTAAAGTGTGTGTCCTCTCTTTATGATGAACTGTAATTAAGGTGTGTTACCTGAAGACCGGGCTCCTCCAAAGGGCTGCTGAGCGACCACAGAGCCAGTGGATTTATCGTTCACGTAGTAGTTTCCTGCAGCGTTCCTCAGCACTGCAGAGGCTTCCTCTATCACCTGCCTACACACACACACACACACACACACACACACACACACACACACACACACACACACACACACACACAGTCACTTATGATTATGTATTTTTACGATAGACCCATCCGAGCTGTGGGGACGCTCACCTGTCCTGAGCGAACACGGCGCCCGTCAGAGCGAACGGCGACGTGTTGTCGATCAGCTGCAGAACCTCCCTGTAGTCCTTCTCTGGGTAAACGTACACTGACAGAACCGGGCCGAAGATCTCCTGGAACACAAAACACAGAAACATGCATTAGCTGTCGTTACATCCCCGAGGACTGCCTTCAAAATAAAAGCCTAAAATAACTGCCTTCAAAATAAAAGCCTAAAATAACTGCCTTCAAAATAAAAGCCTAAAATAACTGCCTTCAAAATAAAAGCCTAAAATAACTGCATTCAAAATAAAAGCCTAAAATAACTGCCTTCAAAATAAAAGCCTAAAATAACTGCCTTCAAAATAAAAGCCTAAAATAACTGCCTTCAAAATAAAAGCCTAAAATAACTGCCTTCAAAATAAAAGCGACATAGCAGTGACGGGCCATGATTGGGGCGCAAGCTAAAATTTTGCCTAGGGCGGCACATTGGTCAGGGCTGGGTCTGGGGGTGCACCTCGCTCATGATGGCGTCCTTTGGGTCGGAGGTCTGGATGATGGTCGGCTCCACGAAGTATCCCTTGCTGTCATCACAGTTGCCCCCGGCGATGACCTTCAGGTTGGGGGAGGACTTGCTGTGATCGAGCCACTTCTTTATCCGAGCAAACGACTGCAGGAGGCGACAAAATACAGCGAGTCATAAAACGTGAATAACAAACACAGATCAGAGAACTTTATTTTGAAATACCCGCTGACAGGACGCTTCACCTTCTCATCGATCACAGCCGAGAAGAAGGAGCTGAAGTCTTCAACGGGCTGAGGGCAGAAATCCTTGTTAGTGTCCTACTATTAAACTATTACAGCATTTTATATAGTTATTAGCAACAGGCTAAAGGACCGGGTGCAGGAACTTCAGACTTGAGCCGGACTTTAGAACGTCTTTAGCAGGACTCACGTCTCCCACTTTGACCTGCTGGAGGATGTCCAGCATCTGGTCTCTGATCTGAGGCCACTTGCTGTCGGGGACGTACATCCTGGAGCAGGCCGAACACTTCTGACCCCCGTACTCGAACGCTGAGCGGATCGTCCCCTTCACCACGCTCTCAACGTCCGCAGAGGCGTGCACGAAGTGGAAGTTCTTCCCGCCGCACTCTGAGGGTTCAGCAGAAGACTCAGTACCGATCCATGATCAGTTTTTCATTAAACAGATCAACTCTGATCCTGAGTCAGTTTGATACATTGTGCTACAGGAAAGCCTGATGTTGTGTCTCCATCCTCAGATCTCATCTTTCATGTTTTACTTTGTATTACACTTTCATTTGTTTTCGTTTTCTCTTGAGGACAGTGGTGCTGCTATATATATTGTAATGTATCTGCTGGAGTTTCAGTCTGTGAGCGTCATGATGCTGACCTCCTGCCAGGCGGGGGAAGTTCCTGTAGGTG